>NC_060122.1:684442149-684745179 GCF_021461395.2 Schistocerca americana
CTATTCTAATTCACCTGTCTTTACAACCAAGTCCGTCTTCACCCATTGCTTTAAATAGTGACTTTCAGTCAACCATATCAAATGCTGTTTCTAGCTCAATTAATGCTCCGAATTTAATATTTTATTTTAATGGTAACCATTTTCAGTCTTCACGATCATCTTCAACCCATTAAAACACTCTGAGATAAAAATAATCGTGAATCAGGAACGAAAAGCAAACAGTGATAATAGCACGTGGAATAAAAGCACATTTAGTGCACATACTACTGTCATTTATGTCTTTTTTCTTCCTGGTTGCCTCTAAGGGAAATGTTATTTTCTTTTCAGAGACTTGGTCTGATGAGAATAGTTTAGACTGAAACCGGTTGCGTTAAATTAAAATATTTTAAAGGTATTTTTGAGATAAAGATCGCCCTTTTTTTAATTTAGCTGTAGATCGCTGTGTTTCCAATAATGTTATCAAAAATTGTATTTCTCTTTACTTCTAACCTTTTTTACAGCATATGACGTTGTGCTAATGTTGGTTCTCTCGTTCCTCTAACTGAAAAGTGTGGAGCTTTTATAATGAACTAATCTCCCTTCAGCTTAGCCAACCTACGTATAGTTTCTCTCCTGCTTGTGCAATGCACTAATGTCTCCATATCTCGCATTTTAGTTACGAAAGTTCTTTTACATATTGCACTATTGTATTGTTCCCAGCTTTGATGTAATCTAGTCATTATTTTCTGTTGTATAGCACTTCGTAACCTTTCTGTTTGATTTGTATATCACTAAGCGATATTCAGTGCGGTGTATGCTCTCCAGTCCTTTCAGTAGGTGTTCTAAGTCTTCCTTTCTTTGTCCTATGAAACGTGATGTAAAGGAGATCTCATATGCTACTCACCTTGCAGTGCATAAGCCAATCTCGTAAAACATACCTGAACGACCTTTGCACGGTGGTAAAACAGAAGGTGTACTGATACACAGCGGCACTCAGCATAGGCTACGAAAGGCTTCGTTTTCGGCCCAAAGTGTGCTGGTATACGTCCGACTTGCTCCATCTTACTACAGTCCAGGAAGGGTGAAAACGGCAGATAAAGAAGGGAAAAAAATTGGGTGAAAATCCATCGAACCAAGGAAGGAAATCTATCAGTTGTAAGCAGGAGCAGCTGTTCTTGAGATGAGTCTCTGAAGGTGGTCGTTACCACCACCAGCAGCGTAAGCACCAGCGACTCACTATATCAGACATCGTTCGCGGTACACAGCACCTTTGTTATACGTTTGATAATAGCCCAAAAAACGCTGTTGTATGGAACAGGGCGATAGGTACTGTGGCATTGCTCGCTCAAGGTGCCGAGAATGAAGTGTATTGTAAATGATGTCATGTCATTGGTATCCTTATTTTGTGGGCTTCTGCAGTCAAACAGCCTAAAACTTTTGTCTGAAATCGCAGGGTCGCGAATAATTCATATAATGACAGCGAATCAAAGTCGTTTCACCTCAAAAGGAACCAAGTCAGAAAGTAAGCATTAGAGTAAAATAGACAGATCAGGGTGTATCTCACATGGCAACTGATGAGACCCACCTTATTCCACGGACTCTTGTATGACCATCCAGTAAACGTCTTTAAGTGGACCGGGACAAATGAATGCTTACATTTGTACACCCGGATTTTGGAAGTACACAAGAAAGTCAAGAAGATGTTTCCTTAAATACACTGACTCAATCACCAGTTCTATGGCTTAGTGGCCAAAATCAGAGAAACCCAAAATTCAGTAGAACGCCAACTCAGTCATAAGCCATACGATTCTCAGCAGTTCATTATAGAGATCAATTTCGAATTAGGGTGAAGATGGAGAAACAAATAGGACTGGTCTTATCAAACGAACTATCCCGGCATTTGTCTTCAGAGATTTCGGTAAAGCACAGGAAACCTATAATTGTCTGGATAGAGATCTGAACAGTCAACCTTACGGATACGAGTCCAGTGCCTTACATCTAAGTGGTTCAAACGGCTCTGAGCACTATGGGACTTAACATCTAAGATCAACAGTCGCCTAGAACATAGAACTACTTAAACCTAACTAACCTAAGGACATCACACACATCAATGCCCAAGGCAAGACTCGAACCTGCGATCGTAGCGGTAGCGCAGTTGCAGACTGAAGCGCCTAGAACCGCTCTGCCACACCGGCCGGCGCCTTACATCACTCTATACGCTCTGTACCGCGCGTCATACGCACACCGGCAGAGGTGCCCCCATCACCGTATAGCAAGCAAAAGAACCAAAAGAACCAATGTTGTTGTACCAAACGTGTGACCCACACATTATGAATACAGCTCAGTTGTAGAATGTGACAACACACTTATTAGGAATCTCAGGAAATTGTACCGTTTAACGCTAACCTTAATATGAAATCTCTTGACATTCAAGAAATAATACATATGTCACATTAAGACAACTTTTCTTCACCCCTTTTTTTTTAAAAAAAAAGGAAAAAAAACTTTACATTTGACAATGAAAAGCTTGAAATTAAAAATATTTATTTTTCGCATATATTTACGTACTTAACCAGTTTACGCCTTAAAAGACATGTTCGTAATAGAGTCTTTCCACTTTAAGGAGCAACAGACACAGTGTAATTATACACGTATGAAAATCTGAATGAACAGCAACTGAGTTAGAAAAAGTGGGAAATTAATGTTATCTTCACGAAGAATGATGCAATAGTTCGCAGATCTCGTTACTAATTTCTCTGGATATATAACATGATGAGCCAAAAAATTATGACCACCTGCTTAATAGCTTGTTTGTCCGTGCTTGGAACGAAAAACATGACTGATCCTGCGTATCAGGGATCCAACAGTTTATTGGTAGGATTGTGTAGGTATACGGCGCTAGATGTCTACGTTCACGTCAAGTAATTCGCGTAAGTAACGGGACGCTGATTTGCCTACTCGTTGATGGCGACTGATTACGTCCCAGATCGGTTCCATAGGACATTCTAGGAATTGGGTCACCGAGACATGAACGTGAGTTCACTATAATGCTCCTCAAACCACTGTAGCACGGCTCTGACTTCGAGACACGGACATTACACGCTGTAAGATGGCACCTCCTTCGGGGAAGACAGCCAGCATGAAGGGATGCAGGTAGTTCGCAATTGTCAGCATGTCTTCGATTACTACCACGGTTCCGATGGAAGCTAAGGAGAATGTCTCCCACAGCATTGTATTGCTGCCACCAGCCTATGTCAGTGGCGCGCTGTAAGTTCGAGCCACCGTTCACCTCGATGACTGTGGAGACGGCGATCGATCTACTATAGCAAAAATATGATTCACCCGAAGAACCGACAGGTTTTCTCTGATCGATGGTCGAATACCGATGGTTCCGTGCCCACTATAATCGCAACTGACGATGTCGTTGGTTCAACACGTAGGTGTGGTCTGCTGCAGAGCTCTGTGTTCAACAATGTACGATAAACGATGTGCTCCGGAACACTTACCGGTGCACCAGCACAGAGCTATTTCGCCAGAGAGGCCACAGACCGCTATCTATCCTACTTTGCAGAGAAGAGAAGCATCAGAACCACATGTTCTGTGAAAATTTGTGGACGTCTCACCATTTAGCGCCTAGCGGAAGTTTCGCTGTCCTACCTCATTCCGTAGATGATCACTACAGTAGCACGTGATCCTTCGACCATCTTCTCCTTTTTCGAGGTACTCGGTCGGAGACTTAGCGTAATAATAATGAGTCCTTTGTTACAGCCGCTTATCTCAACGCATTTCCCCATTTGCAGCCCAAAGCTTCGGTAGGGTGATACCCCGTCCGTGTCTGTTCCTCTTAAATACTTTGTTATCGCATCACCTGCTCGCAACGCCGCCAGGCGGCATCTAACGTCGTTTTGGCTTATCAGTGTATGCCGCTAGTAAGAGGTTAGTTTGAAACGTTCTTCCAATGTGATAGAAAGAAACGACTTACCTCCGTGCCTTATTTTTATTTTGCCACTTAGTCTTTGCACTAATGCACTTGATCTAGCGACGTTCCGGTGTCTTGACCCCTTCTCGAAAATTGTATTCTTCTTGGGCTGTAAAACACCGGTCAACTTCGGCTGTCAGTTCTTCGATTAAAAAGAAAGCCCGTCCACCGAGGAAAGTTTTGTGCTTTGGGAAGAAATGGAAGTCTAACGGAACTAAATCAGGCGAATAAAGCGGATGTGGCAACAATTCGTACCTTAGTTCATAAATTTTTCCACGGCAGTGACACATGTGTGTGGGCATGTATTCTCGTGATGAAAGATAATTTTCTTCCTTGCCAAACATGGCCTTTCTTCTTTTCTCTTTTGTTGTAGTTGGTGTAGGTGGTTACCGTAGTATTATCCTGTAGTTGTTTGATCAGTGGGAAGATGACCTCTGGGCAGCGCCTCTCTCGCATCCCAGAAAGCTGACGCCATGTTCTTTCCGGCCGACTGTATTGCCTTTTGTTTCCTTTGTTGTTCCACTGCTTTGATTGACGTTTTGTCTCTAATCACGAACCGGTGCAAGGAATCTTATTGGTTGCTCAGAAAGTGGGTCAAACATTTCCATTCTTGTGCGTTTCTGATCCTGTTTTAACAGTCGCTGCACCCACCTTGAAGATAATTTTCTCGTATTCACTTCCACTGTTACAACGTGATATAGGGCTGTTCAGATGACATCCCTACAGCTTGATCCTCGAGGATGATTTCGTGCAGTTCTGCAATAATTTCAGGATTGGTGGCGCATTTTGGCCGACCACTAAGCGGATTATCATCTAAGCTGTCCCGATCAAATTTAAACTCTTTTTCCCACTATGCAACAGGTGGATATGAAGGAGCAGAGACCCACAGTGTCTTGTGAAGGTCAGCATTAATTTCTTTTGCTCTCGTACCTTTCTTGAGAAGTACTAAACCATTGATGGCTCAATGGCTCTGTGTACTATGGGACTTAACATCTGAGGTCATTAGTCCCCTAGACTTAGAACTACTTAAACGTAACCAACCTAAGGACATCACACACATCAATGTCCTAGGCAGGATTCGAACCTGCGACCGTAGCAGTCGCGCGGTTCCGGACTGGAGCGCCTAGAACCGCTTGGTCACCGCGGCCGACAAACCATTTTTATTCCATCTACACAAATTAGTACAGGGGGAAAAGAAAAGAGACGTCCGCACAACAGATCTCTACCCAGAGCACTGATGTGTCACCTGTTTACTTATAAGGGATTAGGTATTATTATGCGGATGTCTCGTTGCGCTAGCACCGACACCTGCTGGTGATATCACGAAATTTTCAAAACTTTTCCTCACAAATATCCATTGCGTATTCCAGCTTTCTTCAAACTAGTACTGTGGTGTCACCGCCAGACACCACACTTGCTAGCAGGTAGCCTTTAAAACGTCCGCTGTCCGTTAGTATACGTCGGACCCGCGTGTCGCCACTATCAGTGATTGCAGACCGAGCGCCGCCACACGGCAGGTCTAGAGAGACTCCCTAGCACTCGCCCCAGTTGTACAGCCGACTTTGCTAGCGATGGTTCACTGGCTAGAGACGCTCTCAATTGCAGAGACGACAATTTAGCATAGCCTTCAGCTACGTCATTTGGTACGACCTAGCAAGGCGCCATATTCAGTTACTACGTATCTTGAACAGATAATATTGTGAATCATGTACCGTCAAGAGCGACGTTCATCATTAATGGATTAAAGTTAAATATCCAACTAATTACGTCCGCCTTCTGAACTCTAATTCCTTGTCATGTTCCAGAGCTCACGTCAGTATAGTTCATCCCTCCTCACGCCAGCCTGCGCGAGCTAAAACGCGTGCACTTCGGTCTCCTCTAGTAACACGGTGTTGGCTCTTCTGCCAACAGAATTAATACTAAACTGCTACGCCCGTTTATTTTACAGGGCAGAACGCGGATTAAGGTTGACAATATTTGTTTTTCAAGTGGAGTGCTTTCGGCAGCTGTCCTCCCTGCCCCTCACCGAGTAGTTCTGTGACGTGTAGCAAAGTTTTTCGTCTTCACGACGGAAGCATTGCGATTTGCTGCGGGCACCACAATACACGGAGAGCCTTGCCGACGGGTCGGATGGAGCAACGTGGCGCAGTGGTTCCCATACTGGAGTCGCTTTCTGGAAGACAACAGCTCAAAGCTGTGTCCAGCCATCCTGGTTTAGGTTTTCCATGCTTTCCCTATATCACACCCGGCAAATGCCGTGATGGTTCCTTTGAAAGAGCACAGCTAATTTCCTTCCCCATCCTAGACACCATCTGAGCCTGTGTCCCGCCTCTAATGACCTCGGCGTTGACGAGGCTTTAAACCTAGCCTTCCTTCCTTCTTTCCGAAGCGTCGGAGTCCATGACAGCACAACGGTGACCCAAAGTCATGGCTCTAGGTCAAAGTTTAGGCCAAGTTTCGCGTATTTCGCTTCATGGTATCCATGATGTACCCAATAGGACTGAGCTCAGGATCTGCGAAGCTAGAGAAAACCTGCAGCCTCAATTCAATAGAATGGACCTCAAATCACTTTCTCTGTATGTCCATCTGTTTAGAAATGGTTGCGGGACTCGGCTGCTCGGTACAGGATGTCAAATACCGGTATTAGAATATATTTGCTACACTGATCGCTTCAGCCATCAGCTGCCGACAGTTAGACATTCCCATGTTTATCTAACTGTCGGCAGGTGATGGCTGAAGCGATCAGTGTAGCAAATATATAATAATACCAGTACTGCAAGCCCCTGTTTTGAACACAACCGAGGTTGATTCTTCCTACACGTCGGACAGGGTCCTTAAGATGGCGTAGTAAAACCCTGAAATTGGTTGCCAAATGTAGCAAGGTTGAAATTTGACGGCTGAAAGGTATTTAATTTGACATCCTCAAATCACTTAGTCGCAGTTCCAAACCGATGGACCGTTGGTCTAGTACTGCAGGCAGTGTGTGCGTTTTAGGCGGTTTTCCAAGTATGTTTATGCAAATTCAACGTTGGTACACTCCTTTACCTCAGAATATATAACTTCAGACCAGCTGAAATCACATAACTTTGTAGGCTTCCGCGGCCAGAGTCAGATTTCTGGTATCGTACAACGAAATAGGGTACGAAACTATGATGGAGAAACCATAGCATAGTTTTTTACATTAAGACGCGGTACGATACTCAGAAAACTATTTTGTCAGTTGAGATACGTTAAAACACAGAACATAGGTTACACATTTCACGGAAAGATGCTGCATAGCAATCCCCTCTCTTAGTTTAAACTATTGACAGTCGCCAAAGAAAGGGCGTATGATCACAAAGTTAATGAAGGCAGTACTGCACCCTGTACGGCGGAACTGACACTAAGGGAGACTAATGGCGTTGTGAAATTTATGGTGAGCCGAGTCACAAGTCACTAGGTTATGTGTTTCCGAGTATCATGTCACATAGGGAAATAGAGTTTACTTCTGGGCGGGATCTCTCTAGTTCTGTTAAACCTTGTACACATGAGCAGAAATATAATTTATGATCAAGGAGTGAAAGTGGAAGAGACTCACCTGTCCTTGGACTTCTCCGCAAATAAGTGAAGTTTTGGCTCCGGAAAAACCGAGCGTGCGACGCACGTCACGTTGACGGAGTCGTCTGTCGGCTTGGCTCGTCGAAAGTCGAGCTCTCGTCCAGGCTCTGCAAGGAACAAGGCTGGTATGAGAACGCGACGAGCGCAGTGGAAATCTTGGAAGTAGTCACAGCTATGTCGGTAAGATAATGAACGCGGTGTAGCATATGGTGAGGTAGGGCTCTTAAGGAGTAAATCATACAACTTATGTAATCATAACCAACGCTTTCGAAATGTCGACCACGTAACGTTCTGTTTTTCAGTTTCTCAACCTATTCTCTAATTCACTGACATTTTGCGTTAATAATGCAGTTAAATCCAGTAACATAAAGATGAACTTAACTTTGGACTTCAGATACATTCAGAACTAAGTTCTCCTCCATGTCACTAGACGCACGTGTCATATCTGAAGCAACGATATGGTGATTCACGAAGTGAGTGTCAAAACTGGAGATGTTGCTCAATATTTTTCTCTTCCTTGTAAGCATATTTATTATTGAGCAAGAACGAGAAGATATTACTAAATTTTGAGAAATTTTCAAGAGAACATGTATCTTGGGGATCTACAGTTGAGAATAATAGAGAAGTAGGAAATGTCAAGAAAATGAACATCACACTTACGTCCCATTTACTAATACTACAAACAGAAAAAATGGACAAAAGGCAGTGTGTGAGAGGGTTACAACACGTCTACTAATTATTGTGTTCTCATGACCAGTGAAGTACGTTCGACTCCTCTGCGGTAGTACGACGAAAGAAGGAGGTGACCTTTGCCATAGAGGTTGTAACGGGTATAAGTACAGACAATTTTATATGTGGTACCTTAATATGTAAATAGACAAGATCAGCCGCTCGAGAAAATTCAAACACTTCGCAAGAGGGTGCAATGATTTTCTCCACAGAAGTAAACCAATGTCAGAACGAACTCTCTGTACAAAGATCTGCCCAAATCTTAGAGAAATCACACACATCAGTATGTTGATCTGTTTTTTCTCTAATTCGAGTAGTCTTCTCTCAAACACGTCCAGAACTTTATGACCTGATGTATTCTTCGTAGCCGTAAGAACACAGCTATGTGGACTATGCCTGTCAGTATGGACTAACCATTTTGCGCCCACACGTCCACACTGCAGCAACTGACCGTATGCGCAGGGGAATATAAGCATTAATGGCTTGCTATTCCCACATGTTCTTGGATGTACTAACCAACCTATAACAATGAATTGTAATACCTATAATTATTTGTCCACAACTGTCGTAAATACAGATGTAATGTTGTTCATTACACCGGCTTCCGTCACCAATAGAAATACACCTTACACCCCGTATTGACAGTTTCCTGACAGATTACGAAGGGAGTAACATAGTCGATAAGACTGTGCGGAACGAGTGAGTTGGCGCCGTTTAGCAAACTGGAGTCGCATTCTGAAAGAAGACGGTTCAAAATCGCGTCCGAACTCCTTACGAAATGCTATTACTGTTGTTAGATGGCTCGAGTGCGTACATGCTGTAAATAGAAATCCACGAAACCAGTGTATGCAGGTGGCAACTGTTCTAATGCACCGAAGGATGTATATCATCATTCAGTTTGCATAATTCCCTGAAGATGAAACTAATCTTTGGAAACAGCTGCGTAATTACGTCTTATATCATAAGTATAGCAGTCGGTGTTCAGTATTTCCACATATTGATGACCAGATAGGGTACCACGTCCACTTCAATGACGGATCGACGGATCAGCTAATCCTGATTTAGGTTTGCAGTGATTTGCCTAAATCGGTCTAGACAAATGCAGGTACAGTTCCTCTGAAAGGCTACGGCAGATTTTCTTCCCGAACCTTGAAACAGTCTGAGATTATTCTCCGTCTCTAATTATCTGGTGGTTGAATGGACGTTAAAAACTAACGTTCCTTCCTTACTATTTTAAGAAAAAACCTCGTAAATTTGTGGTATGTTCCTATGGGACCAAACTGCTGAGCTCATCGATCTCTAGGCCTACACACCACTTAATCTAATTCACGCTAAGGACAACATACACACCCATGCCCGAAGGAGGACTCCAACCTCCGACGGGGCGACGCACGCGAACCATGGAAAAGCGCCCTAGATCGCGCGGCTACCCCTCGTGGCCCTATTGTTAAGACTGTTTGATGGAAGGTGCTCGTAAAGATGAGCAGGACAGAAACACTGACCGCTTGTGAAAATGGAGCAACGATCCATTCTTTGATTCATCAGAACATAACCGTAGCATTCATTCACTGCCAATTCAGTAATACTTACAGAAAGATTTAATAAAAGTGTAGTCCCTGAGAACCGTCTACTCAGCTGACAGGAATTTTAAGTACTCTATTGTTTGTTGCAATGCATGAATAGTTTTGACTAATTTTTTATTTTTTCATCTTTTTTTTTGACGATTTACTCGGTGTATAACTATTGCTAGTTTTTTTTACTTAATACTTTCTTATAAGGAAATGGACTAGCGGCGATTCAAATCCCTTCCGGACTTCCAGATTTCGCTATTCTGTAGTTTCCTTAGATGTCTTAGGACAACTGCTGGGATCATTCTTTAAAATTCCTCAAGTCAAGTATGCATTTAGTCTGGAACAAAGTCGTCTTCCTTAGCTATTTACAACAGGAGTGGACACGGCGTGATGAAGTTCAACGTGCAGCGTGTGTGGACCGTGGGCTGGCCAAAAACCGGCCTGTCAGTCGGCATTGCTCGGTACTTCTCGGAAGTATCCGGAACACTGTGACATTTCATTGAGTATTGCCGTGCGGCAGTTTTTGGTCGACAGTGCTATCTGAGTTTTGCATACTCGTGCTGTCAGTGCTGTTTTTTCACGGTGTGAAGGACGTTCGCAGGTCCAGTGGCCGTTTGCACAAAAAGAGGCAGTCTAGCGATCCATCGTCACTCTCCTTTAAAATGAATGCGAGTGACAGAAGAGAGGAATGAGTCTTCTCATTTCGCATAACGTCAGGTACTGCATGTTTCCTATGAAATGACATTATAATACCATGCAAAAGGAATTTAAAGATATAGTTGACGCTGAAACAGCAAAAATTTAAAACGGCAAATAGCTTTTTGTGCTAAATTTTTCATGTCTGGATCGCGTGAAGAAATGTGACATACGATTAATAAACTTTCTGAAGTCGCACGCATTATTTCAGTGTAAGTTGAAACCGTTTTCAATGGAACTGAACGAAGAGTATCGGGACTTCATATACTATTTCAAAGTACGTTGGTTAAGTTAAGGGGCATGCCTGAAAGGACTTTTCGATTCAAAACTGGCTATAGTTGAATTTGTGAAGAGAAAACGAGTGCGGGGACGAAAATTAGATCATCTGAAATAGATTGCAGACTCCGCATTTTAAGTCTGCTTTACTGCTCGTAGTAAGATATCGTAAGAGAACTTCTTTCTCATTAAATAGGGATGCATTTTAAACAAAATATTGCGCGTTAGAACAGACGTGTTCCAAGACAGTCCAATTCCTTAAGTTCACTGCTCTTAAAGAAAACGCGAGGTCTGTTGAATTCATTGCGGCCTTGAAAAAATTAGAAGGGTAGTTTTATAAAGATTTTCAGGACAGTGTCAATTTTACGTCTGCTTCCATGCCGTTTTTCAGACGGTTTACCGTTTCAGTTGAAAGCGACCGTGCGCATGTGCTGATGTAGCTGAGTACCTGCAAGTTAATTCCAGTTTTAATGACAAGTCATTCTACACTAAAACTCTCCTGTACGCCTGTATTTTCCTGAGGTAGAGTTTACAAGTCAGCATAATGAGGTTATAGAAGTGCTACAATATAGCGATCGACGTATTTGTGTGAAAGACTTCTACCGATTATGCAATTAAATAAGTCACGGTTACGAGGCATCCTCACTGTGAATCTCTGAGAAAGTTGTCTGCGTCTGTTTGTATGTCGACATATTGTACCAGATAAAAATTGTGTTATGTCTTCAATGTGCCAAAACAATTAAAAAATTAAATAGTACTGAAAATTTGTATCGTTTGTTAGCTATATCGTTGAGAAATTCGAAATGTAGAACGACGTTGTATGCAATGCAACTGCAGTGCCATTAAAAGCGGCGCGTTCACAATTTTCCACTCATCCCCCCCCCCCCCCCCCCCCTCCTTCGCGATCAGACAGCATGGCGTGGTGATGGGAAAGATGCTAAACAAACTCCACTGGCAGACGTTACAAGAGAGGCATTGTGCATTTACTATTGAAATTTAGGGACAGTACTTTTCAGGAGGAGTCAAGCAACATGTTACTTCCCTCCACATATATCTCGCGTGTTGAGCACGAGGAGGAAATTCGAGAAATTAGAGCCAGTGCAGAGGCTTACCGACAATCATTCTTCCCACGCACTATTCGTGAGTGGAACAGGGTTGGAGGCATCAGGTAGTGGTACCGAAAGTACCCTCCGTCACACACCATTAGGAGGCTTGCGGAGTATGATGTAGATGTAGATTAGGTCGAAGCCAAGCTGAGCCCTTCGGAACTTGTGCTCAGGCATCCCGTTAGTCGAAATCTTAGCCATCCCGTATTTGGTAGTTGCAGTTAATTTTAGTAACTGGTTTTATACTAATTAAATAGTAATATTCCGTGATCCCCAGCAGATGATATAATGGTTTACTTTTAGAATGTATTTTAAATATATTTTTTGTTAGCTTTTACTACACGTCTTACTTATAGTTCTCTTGAATGTTATATACACTCCTGGAAATTGAAATAAGAACACCGTGAATTCATTGTCCCAGGAAGGGGAAACTTTATTGACACATTCCTCGGGTCAGATACATCACATGATCACACTGACAGAACCACAGGCACATAGACACAGGCAACAGAGCATGCACAATGTCGGCACTAGTACAGTGTATATCCACCTTTCGCAGCAATGCAGGCTGCTATTCTCCCATGGAGACGATCGTAGAGATGCTGGATGTAGTCCTGTGGAATGGCTTGCCATGCCATTTCCACCTGGCGCCTCAGTTGGACCAGCGTTCGTGCTGTACGTGCAGACCGCGTGAGACGACGCTTCATCCAGTCCCAAACATGCTCAATGGGGGACAGATCCGGAGATCTTGCTGGCCAGGGTAGTTGACGTACACCTTCTAGAGCACGTTGGGTGGCACGGGATACATGCGGACGTGCATTGTCCTGTTGGAACAGCAAGCTCCCTTGCCGGTCTAGGAATGGTAGAACGATGGGTTCGATGACGGTTTGGATGTACCGTGCACTATTCAGTGTCCCCTCGACGATCACCAGTGGTGTACGGCCAGTGTAGGAGATCGCTCCCCACACCATGATGCCGGGTGTTGGCCCTGTGTGCCTCGGTCGTATGCAGTCCTGATTGTGGTGCTCACCTGCACGGCGCCAAACACGCATACGACCATCATTGGCACCAAGGCAGAAGCGACTCTCATCGCTGAAGACGACACGTCTCCATTCGTCCCTCCATTCACGCCTGTCGCGACACCACTGGAGGCGGGCGGCACGATGTTGGGGCGTGAGCGGAAGACGGCCTAACGGTGTGCGGGACCGTAGCCCAGCGTCATGGAGACGGTTGCGAATGGTCCTCGCCGATACCCCAGGAGCAACAGTGTCCCTAATTTGCTGGGAAGTGGCGGTGCGGTCCCCTACGGCACTGCGTAGGATCCTACGGTCTTGGCGTGCATCCGTGCGTCGCTGCGGTCCGGTCCCAGGTCGAAGGGCACGTGCACCTTCCGCCGACCACTGGCGACAACATCGATGTACTGTGGAGACCTCACGCCCCACGTATTGAGCAATTCGGCGGTACGTCCACCCGGCCTCCCGCATGCCCACTATACGCCCTCGCTCAAAGTCCGTCAACTGCACATACGGTTCACGTCCACGCTGTCGCGGCATGCTACCAGTGTTAAAGACTGCGATGGAGCTCCGTATGCTACGGCAAACTGGCTGACACTGACGGCGGCGGTGCACAAATGCTGCGCAGCTAGCGCCATTCGACGGCCAACACCGCGGTTCCTGGTGTGTCCGCTGTGCCGTGCGTGTGATCATTGCTTGTACAGCCCTCTCGCAGTGTCCGGAGCAAGTATGGTGGGTATGACACACCGGTGTCAATGTGTTCTTTTTTCCATTTCCAGGAGTGTATTATTTCTGACATTCCCATTTTCACTGTAATAAGAAAATTAATTGATAATGAACTACGTATTTTTTACAAGACAAATGCATGGTAATGTCCTCGTGGTTCGCATTCTGCATAGAAAAAAAAGTAAAAATAAAAAGGTACGGCGAAACGTGTATAATAGGGCTGTTCGACTACGCGAAATGAAGACATGGCTGTAGTAAAAACTATTTTGACCACGTGAGTGCCTACAGCCTCATTCCTACCCACAGTAGTGAGCACATTTAGGTCGCAGAGATAGCACGGTAAGTTATTCCAGAAAATGACTTTACCCGGCAGCCACGACGTGTTATTGTAAGTGTCCTTAAATTCATTACGATTATTCTTGAGGGTATTTTTGTTCTGTCGTTGCAACTACAAAAATGCTTAATTTTTTCACCAGACGCGTTTCGCTTTATTGCGGTAAATCATCAGTAGTCTGCAATTAAGTTATTTAGATTTTGATTTGCTATTAGATCGAAAAACTGTTCGTTAAGAATGGGTTGATTTGTACTTACGGTGATTTTTCTGCTGATTTCTCGCTTACAGCGGGAAATGCTGTCTAATAGCACATCGTTGTTTTTCTATGATAGTCACTGATAGTTTTGGTCTAATTTTTAGATGTTCTGCAACACTATGCATTTCTTATGTTTTTCACAACACAGTTTTATGCACACCACTGTATTCTGTTTGTTTTTGTACCTCAAATATGTGTTGTTGTTTGTGTTTTGCAGTGTCGCCAACATAACCTTTCCACTCCTTTGTATTTGACCTACAACATATTTAAAATTAGATTATTGTATGTGTGCAATTCTATTTAAGTATGTTTCTGTCTATTATGTACTGCATAAGAGAAGAGGAGGAATAGCGATGGAGGGATTTTTCTTAGGGGAGGGTGAAGCCATGATGAGTGGACACAAGTATATAGCAGTTTGATGGAGTGTGAGTTAGACGACAAGGTTAGGAGCGAGAACTTAAGTGAAACTATGAATGGGAGGGGGAGGGTGTTTGTGGGAGAGTGGGAGGAGGTGAATGATGGAAAAGGCTCTTTTCTTTTTCATGTAATTTCAGCAATTATTCTGTACATATTCTGGTTTCCAATATTTATCTGGTTATTGAGCAACTGTTTATTTTGTGTTAATGCTTTTTGTACGTGCAAATTGTCTTGGAGAGGGAGGAGGTGTTTGTCTTTACTGATTTTTTTGATATTTATATCGTTTTCAATATTGTTTGATCTATGGTGTTCTTCTTTTAGATGATCTGCAAATGTTGAATGATGTGTACGGTATTTAACTGCTCTGATGAGTTCTTTATATCTTGTGTCGAATGTCCTACCAGTCATTCCAGTGTACATGTTCTCACAGTCTCTGCAACTGAACTGATGGATACCACATTGTTGGTATCTGTCTGGTTTTAATTTTAGTTTTGGGACATGCTTTTGTGTGGAATTGTTTGTTTTGTAAGCAATGTTTATGCCTTGGTTTTTGAATATGTTGCCTATTTTATGAGAGAATTTGTTGTCGTAGGACATTGTACGCATTTTTTTTTTCTGTAGTGCACCTCGTACGAGTTAGTGTGGTTTGAATAGTTTTTTTTCATTATTTGTCTCTTTATTTATTGTTTAGTTTCTCTAACATTGTTTCTTTGTCTCTATTTTTAATGCTATTTGTTTCCTAATGGCTAACTCTTTTTGGTAACTAGAAGTGTTCAGGGGGATCCTGTTCAGCCTGTTTAACATGTATGTTATTGCTGCTTGTTTGTGGTTCTGTGGGTGGTTTGAAATTGCATTTAAGATAATGTCACTTCTTTTGGGTTTTTCTGTGAATGTCAAATGTCTGTTTATTATTGTCTTTTATTATGGTTATGTCAAAAAAATTGAGTGTGTTTTCTTGTGGACTTTGTTTTCATGTACAGTATTTATATCTTTGTGTAGTTTCTGTTTTCTATTTTTAGGTTTATCTGCCATGCATATTATGTCATCCTTGTATCTGTATCAATAGGTGGTGTTGTAGTTTTTCTTTGTTATTATGTCTTCAAATATTAATATTTCTGTGTGATTCATGAAAATGTTGGTTACTGTTCCTGAAATAGCTGAGTGCATGGGTAAACCTTCTTCTTGTATGAAGTATTCTTGACTGAAATCAAAATAATTTTGTTGTGTTATTAACTGTAACAATTTTATGGTTTCATTGTGTGTTCATGAGATAGTTCGTTGTCTTTTTTCAGGTTTTCTTCAATTATTTTTATGGTTCCATTAACAGGGATGTCACTGTACATACTTTCCACATCAAAGGAAAGCAATGTTTCTGTGTCAGGGACTTGTGTCTATTAAATTATGGTCTACCAGTTGAGAGGTATTTCTGATTGTTCAACCATTTTCTAGTTTATACTATTGGGTGAGCTGTGACTGCATTTGTTTTGATAACAGGTATGTAGGAGCTGCTCTGAAATTTACTATTGGACAGGCTGGATAATTTTCTTTATGGACCTTTGGTTGACATCTCATGCAGGTATCTCTCTCTCTGTAAATGTATGTTCTATGTTTTTGAGTGTATTTTTAACTTGTGTTTGAAATCTGTTAGTTGGGTTTGATTTTAAGTTTTTATGTTGTTTTTGATGATGGATTCTTCCCTTTTTTCTACGATTCTTTTGTTTTCATGCGGACAACACTATTACCTTTGTCTGATTTTGTTATAATGACGTTTTATGCTTGTAGTTTTTTCTTTACATTTTTAAGCTGTGTTTCATCACAATTACTTTCGAATTTTTTGTTTTCGTTTTTAATCTACGTTGCTATGTTTTTAATTTCTTCTTTTATTAACTACCTAGTTAGCACTGAGTTTACATTACAGTTTTCATGTTTTTTTCTGTAGTGAGAATATATTCACATTCTATAATGAGATCTTAGATCTGTTGTTCATTTGCTGGTGTGTCAACATTGTATTTTAGACCTTTATTTAAGACCTATTTTTCGTTTTTCTCTAGTGTTATACCCGTAAGATTGATCACTCTAGGATATAAACTGTGTGTGTGAATGTGTTTGCTGTTATGAGGTTTTGTGTGGCCATACAAATGAAGAATTCTCAACGATTAGGTGGAGAAAGAAATGGCAGTGCTAATGGAAAGGGTGAAGCAGTGTCCAAACAAATGTTAAAGTTGGGTGAGACGGTGGTGTGAAAATTAGAGCTGGAGGAACAGAAATGTGAACCGAATAGGATTCAAGTATTTGCCCCAAAGAAGAGAAGAGCACCTGTTAAATATACCATTGAGGGTATGGTTAAATGAGCCATTAATTAAACGTTTCAATGGCATTAGGAGCAATACATCTGTATACAAACTGTGCGAGGTCTTTACAGCTTTCATCTCACGGGACTGTACTTCAAGGCTGGCAAAGAAACAGGAAAATTGTTGTGTCTACGTGATTTGGCTTAGAAATATCCCAGAGTAAGTTAGAACCTATGAACGTAGCTAGGCAACAGGCATACTACATTAAATTTTTACCGATAAATGAGACATGAGAATCAAAACGGCCAGTGATTTATTCAGAGGAAACATAAATTCAAACATATTACACTGTGATAAACGTTGTCACAGTGAATGTGGGCGAATAGTGTTGTCAAACAAACTTGAAGATGAATGTGTAATTTTTCTACTTCCCAGCGTATGGGTTTAGGGATAGACGTGGAGTGCGTGAACTCTGTACTCGTAAGAACACTGGGGTGTACGATAGCACTACTTGCCCTCCCTGATTCCCGACGCCTGCCGGTGTGGCCGAGTGGATCTAGGAGCTTGAGTCTGGAACCGCGCGTCCGCTACGGTCGCAGGTTCGAATCCTGCCTCGGGAATGGATGTGTGTGATGTCCTTAGGTTAGTTAGGTTTAAGTAGTTCTAAGTTCTAGGGGACTGATAACCTCAGAAGTTAAGTTCCATAGTGCTCAGAGCCATTTGAACCAATTTTTTAACTCTCGACGTTCGCTGTGGTGAGCAGCACATTTGAGATGAAAACTTCTGGCCGAAGCAGGACTCGAAATAGCGATCGCCACTTTAATGGGCAGTAGCCCTGCTGTTACATCGCGCAGTCCGACACACGGGAAATGATGCACTTTAGCTGCGGGAAGCATTCATGACTGAACAGACGTCTATATAAACTCGCTTGTACTGAAGTATAGTACGACGTCTTAACACTCTGCCGTCCGGCGACACCACAGTGGCGTCGTGCGCGAAACGCTGTCAAGGGAGGGCGATACCACAGTTATGTCGTGTGCATGGTATCGCTCAGTCGCCGGAGACACCACAGTGGTGTCGTGAGCATATCGCGCAGTGGCCGGCGACAGCACTTTAGTATATTTTGCATTCTGTTGGTGTTTTGTTTACGCAACAATAAGTTACACACGTCAACAAGATTTTTTGTTTTTGTAAGTACTTGTGCCCTTTCATCGTGGCAGACGAAAGAGGCGATACGATTATTTTCGATGAATGCGCGGAGCATAACTTAGAAGTTGCCACTACATCGCATACGTCTCATCATGATTCGGTTGACAGAGTTTACGGTCACATAAAGCAGTTCCAACTAATAGGCTTACGTATTTCCGAAGCGATAAACGAAAACGAAGAAACTGCCATATATGTTCCAAAAACAAAAAAAAGAACAACAAACTTAATGTGCTAGTCTTGTGGAGTTGCGTTAAATCTTGGAGACTGTTTTGCTTCATATCATATGAAAGAGAAATACTATGTACCAAAGACAATGCAAATAAATATATGAAACAAACAAGTTTTGTATTTATTTAAGTATGTATATCTTCGAAATTTCGTTAAAGTAAGGAAACAGGGTTGAGAACTTATGAGAACCAAAGATGAGATTAGAAAAAGGTAACAATTTATAATCTCTCGATAATGTCAAGAACGGCCAGCGACAAGCCAAGTAATCCGAATTTGCACTGCCGGGCCCCGTCAAGCGAATAAATTTGTACGAGGCGCGCGGACGGCAACGTGTTAACAGATACGTCATCCGCTAAGTATTTCACACCGAATCACACTTATACGCAGGCGAATAAAACATTAGAGTCTGAAGGTGTTTTGGGACACTTAATATTAAATGAGGAAGTGGCAATAGATAATATTTCTTTGGAATTTTTTGAAATCGTTGAGAGAAGTGACAAGCAAAGGATTATAGGAGTTAGTGTTAAGAATCTATGAAATTGTAGACTTACCACCGTCATCTTCGCTGCTGTGAAAGGCAAATCTTCTACTAGGCAAGGGCCCGTACTCTAGGTATGGATTTCAGAGCCCATATTTATGGGGCATTCCTTTCTTGTTTTGGGCCTTACTACCTCCATCAAAAATATGGAAACCAGAGAGCTTGGAGTAGACGATATGTATTTCACAGTACCGAATATGAACATGTGCTTATAGCTCTTTAAGTATTCATTTTAAAGCCCAGAGTTCATATGTCTCTAAGCACTGGGACTTAACATCTGAGGTCATCATTCCCCTAGACTTAGAACTACTTAAAACTAACCAACCTAAGGTCATCACACACATCCATGCCCGAGGCAGGATTCGAACCTGTGACCGTAGCAGCAGCGAGGTCTCGGACTGAAGTGCCTAGAACCGCTCGGGCACTGCGGCCGGCTTTTCAAGCTTATGTTTACCGTACATTTTGTTTTGCTTTGGAACGTAATACAATCTCTGAAAGTCGCCTACCCAACAATCTTAGAAACAACAATACCGATATACATACTCCTTGTCAGAGTGTTACACAACTACACCGAAAAGCTTCGAGGGGTTGCAGTGGGCGTCTTGAGGAACAAATTGAGCATAGGAACCCGTGTCCGGAAATGTCATCCAACGACGCTACCGAGCGACGAAGTTATAGCCACCGGCGTCTGCCGTTAACATACCCCTTTGGCAGCAAACGCGACCTTGTACGTTCACGGACAGCAGCGGAACGTCTTGCAATAGACCTGTGTTGTAGGTTACTCAGTGATGGCGACCGTTTGCCACGAATGCCAGTGGACAAGTTGGAGCTAGCTCCTGTGTAGGCAGACGTTGTACCGTATGATTTCAATGCTCTGTTGTCTTCCTGGATGAGGTTTCAGACACGGGTTTCCATGCGCAGTTTACCTATGTCTTAGAACCCTGTAAAATCGCCAGTGTTTTTCGGCGTACATGATACAACAGATACAACAGGGAGATACCGACAGCGCCAAAATTACAGTAGCTAATGTGGTGTCACCGCCAGGCACCACACTTGCTAGGTGGTAGCCTTTAAATCGGCCGCGGTCCGTTAGTATACGTCGGACCCGCGTGTCGCCATTGTCAGTGATTGCAGACCGAGCGCCACCACACGGCAGATCTAGAGAGACTTCCTAGCACTCGCCCCAGTTGTACAGCCGACTTTGCTAGGAAAGGTTCACTGACAAATACGCTCTCATTTGCCGAGACATATAGTTAGCATAGCCTTCAGCTACGTCATTTGCTACGACCTAGCAAGGCGCCATTATCAATAGATATATAACTTGTGATGCCTATACCGTCAGACCGATGTACACCACTTCTGGATTAAAAGTTAAGTATTACAGCAACTGCGTCCGTTTTTCTAAGTTCTCATTTCCTTGTAATGTTCCAGACCTCACGCCAATCTGCGTGAGCTTAAAAGCGTGCATTTCGGCCTCCTCTAGCAACACGGTGTTGGCTCTTCTGCCAACACTTCAGCTAACGTCTGCTTACACAGCATCTATCTCCATCTACTCCACTGGAAGTGTGGCAAGCAGCTGCGTTCAATGAATAACGGCAGATTTTCCGAGAATTCGGCGCTATTATTTATGTTAAGAGAAAGGTGATATAAATGCAGAGAAGACAGGAGGAAACATAAAAGTATTCAGTGTGCAAACAACAAAAAACTTCAATTACCTGACATTGTCGGAAGGGGAGCGATCTCTGTCACAATTCATAAAAGCTGGCAGAATAGAAATTATATTGCCTATATCGCAGTTGCTAGTTTCAGAAAATTTATATTGCCATCTTCAGATGATGGGATACCTGAATTGTACGTAGTAGTGACTGTATAATTGACGTATCCGTTGACCTAAAGATGGCTGTATAACTCTTCTGAATCTTGTAGTCAAGATATGTATCAGCTGCGATCTGAACAATGGAATTCCTAGTTTGGAAGTTTCTTCACAACAAAAATATCAGTATATCACTATTTACTTTACTCTTACAACAAATCATGTAAAATTGGATAAGGTGTTCAAAATGCCTTTCTCCATCATTACAGCATGCCTGACATCCGTCTACCATTCACTGATACTCAGAGATACCGGGCATGCAGCGAACATTTTCCAACGCTGCATGTATCCTTGCAACTAAGTTTGCCACTGACTCTACTGGGGTCTCATACGTCACAGTCTTCAGATGAACTCAAAAGATAAAGTCCAGTCGGTCGAGGTTAGGTGAGTGAGGTGGCCATGTCACATGACACTTCGAGCAGTCCACCAGTCTCCAAACATCTGTCCGATCTGAGTTCTGGCAGCTGCACTGAAATGTGTGAAACCACATACGTCGATCGACTGTGGCACCTCGACAATCAATTCCGGCAGCATTTCTCGAGTGAACGTCATATAGCAAACACCTGTGACTAGAGAAGGAACCATGCAGGGTCGAATCACGTAGTCATGTACCATGTCACCCTGTACATTTACTATCCTCGATGACATCGTTCGCGGGTGACGTGAGGGTTCGATCTCGTCCGCATTGTTACTTTGTGCAAGGAACAGCTCTCTACAAGGGAAGTGTCCAGGCGTCTCGGACTGAACCAAAGCGATGTTGTTCGAACATGTAGGAGATACAGAGAGACCGGAACTGTCGATGACATTCCCCGTACAGGCCGCCCAAGGCGCTACTGCTGCAGTGGATGACCGCTACCTACGGATTATGGCTGGAAGGAGCCCTGACAGCAACGCCACCATGTTGAATAACGCTTTTCGTGTAGCCACAGAACGTCGTGTTACATGTGGGAATAGGCTGCATGATGCGCAACTTCACTCCCGACGTCCACGGCGAGGTCAATTTTTGAAACCATGACACCATGCAGCACGGTACAAATGGTTTCAAGAACAAGCCGAATGGACCTCTCTGGATTGGCATCGAAGATGTGGGAGACGTGTTTAGAGGCAACCCGTCAGGCTGAATGCCTTAGACACACTGTCCAGCGCGTGCAGCAAGGTGGAAGTTCCCTGCTGTTTTGGGTTGGCATCACGTGGGGCCGACGTACGTCGCTGGGGGTCAAGGAAGGCGCCGTAATGGCTGTACGATACGTGAATGCCATCCTCCGACCGATAGTGCAAACCCTATCGGCAAAATATTGACGAGTCATTCGTCTTCATGGACGATAATTGGCGCCCCCATTGAGCATATCTTGTGAATGACTCCCTTCAGGGTGACTAGATCGCTCAACTAGAGTGGCCAGCGGGTTCTCCATATTTTAACCCTGTGGAACATGCCTGAAGAGGGTGTTTATGGACGACGAGACCCACCAACCACTCTGAGGGATGTACCCCGAATCGCCGTTGAGGAGTGGGCTAATTTGAACCAACAGTGCCTTGATGAACTTGTTGATAGTATACACCCTTGCCAGAGGACGTGTTACTGGGTGTTAGAGATACCGGTGTGTACAGCAGTCTGGACCACCACCTCTGAAGGTCTCGCTGTATTATGATGGTACAACATGCAGTGTGTGACTTTCATGAGCAATAAAAAGGGTGGGAATGATGTTTATGTTGATCTCTATTCCGATTTTCTGTACTGGTTCCCGAACCCTCGGAACCGAGGTGATACAAAACTTTTGTTGATGTGAAGTTCTCCATGATGAGGCAATACAGCACGCGGAAAACTTCGAATGAGCACTGTGTTTCCACCACGTATATTTTCTTCCTTATGGCACCACTGCTGTTAGCAATCTCTACAGTGATGTTGTGCCAGCCGTTGACGCGTTTGGCGCCATCTAGCGTCCAGAACGCTATCAGGGCTATTGCTGGCCGTTCCGTCTGCGTATTGTCACCGTATAAAATCACGTATGCTGCTGAAGCGATAGCCTAGCGGCAGGCGCCGGCGAATGTAACTGAGACGCTAGATTGCGTCGTTGGATGATGTCTCCAGACACGGGTTCCTTTCCTAAACTTCTTTCGCAAGGTACCCTCCACAACTGCTCAAAGTTTCTTAGTACCATTTTGTAACACGCTGCATGCTCGTATTACTAAACGGCCATAAAACGCCCAATTCCATTTGCGGCTTTCCTGCCTAGCTGCTGCCAGCCAAGGACAGTGAAAATTTGATTCAGAGTATTTCAAGTAAGTAATGAGCAATTAAAAAATTCAAAATACTATCGTGGTACACTCTTGAAGAGATGTAGTGTTAAGTTACAGGTTTAACACAATAAATCAATCAAATTAAGAAACAGTCTATACATCTTGGGACATAAGTTACTACTTCTTCAACCATTGACGTTTAACATGCTTAACGTCAAAATGTAATAAATTAACGCATTTAAAATGTAATCAGACTGAAACTGTTCACTGAAGAATCAGAGGTTAAGTGGTTACTAGTTTTGTACAAATACTGAACAAAACATTTATTTTGTATTCTTTTTCTAAAGAATTCTTCTCAACCGCCTATGGTAAAACAAAGGAGAGTAGCGTATAAAAGGTGTGGCGACTAAATCCGGGGAAATGGAACTTCCTTTTAAAAGCAAGTTTACGAAAACAAAATACAAATGAAAATTAAAATCGCTTTATATGGAAGTAGTGGTATGTTTGAAGGGTGAATTTACTCGATATAATCCCCTTCATTCGCGATGACCGCCCTGAGTCTTGCGCGGAAGCGATCGCACGCACTCTTTAAAACAGAACTGTCCGTATTCGCGAATGCTGCTTCGATAGCGGTGCGTGAAGATGCGACATTAGGATGCCTCGTCTTATTCATAACTTTTTCGTGTACGCCCCAAATATATTAGCCGAGGGGTTTCAAGTCCGAGCTATTCGAGGGTGAGAATCCTTTGACTTGAGCGTGTCAACGTTATCCGAGAGCCTGTTTTGGATCCTCCTCTGCCATCCGACGCGTTGTTGCTCACTGACATTCAATACTGACGCCAGTTTCCTCAGCGATGACCCCGGGTCCTCCGAAATCACCGCCTGAGCCTTTTCGATTACTGCCTCAATTCGTGACACGAGTTTCCTCGAATGAGGTTCCCTCTCCGGGTTAACTGAACTTTCCCTTTACTTCTCCGAAGCATTATACTTGGGCAATATCGTAAACAGTTGATCTCAGGTACCTGAAGAATTGAACTATTCCACTGGGCGAACGCCCAGTGCGAAGACTTTCGATAATCGCGGCTTTTCGGTTGTACTCCTCACCTGTCCGTAACGTCTAGGCCATTTTCGAGGTTCTGACTGTTAACTGAATGTCTGTGGCTTTCAAGAACGCCAATCGCGACCTCCGGCGGGACTCCAATATGACGGGAAATTCAAACTGATATTTTTCCGTATTAAGCGCCGTACCCTTTACTTGATGCCCAAATTTTGCAGGAGTTGTTATCTGGTCAGTTAGTCTAAATTTCAAATATTTGAGAAAAATGTTTATTGTTTGTAACGAATTCTTCTACTAAATTTTTCAGTTAAACTTAACCCAAAAAATTTAACTCTCAGTTGCGTGTGCCACTTTCCCCAGTGAATATTGTATTCAAAATTTAGAGGTTCATTGGGTCACACGTCATTATATCTTTAAAAAATATGTTGGAATTAAAAGCAACAATGTAAGTAGGCTGTTTAAGTTTTTATATTAGTAACGCCACGTAGCGGTCTGTATGTGCTGTGTGCAGTCTGTGGCTGGTTTGCATTGTTGTTGGAATAACTGCCATTGTAGTGTTGGGCAGCTGGATGTTAACAGCGCGTAGCGTTGCGCAGTTGGAGGTGAGCCGCCAGCAGTGGTGGATGTGGGGAGAGAAATGCCGGAGTTTTGAAACTTGTAAGACTGCATGTCATGAACTGCTATATACATTATGATTATTAAGGTAAATAGATTGTTTGTTCTCTAAAAAAAAAGAAAATAGAGGGAGGCCATTATCCTCGCTATTGACATTCCTTTGTAGGAAGCATCGTAAATACGACACCCACAAACTTGAAAACATGATTACACTGTAGAGTTCTTACTTTATGATATTTACTGAAATGAAATGATGAGAAACATTTCATGTCTATTGTCTTGCTAGTTGAAAGATTGTTTACTGTATTATGAAATGCCATATGGCTAGTGAATGACGTTTCACGCCTTGCTTTGCCTATTTTGTTTAATATCTAGTTCCTAGCTGCACTGCAGCATTCGTTAAAATAAAATTTTACAGATATACTAATATAAATATTTTATGCCTACAGATCCAGTAAAAAATAAGTTTATGATAGATGTACTCCAAAAAAATGAGGGAGCACAAAAAGACATTTCCACTTCACAGGAATTGCATACATAATTTTTGTCAGTGACTTGGTAACTTGTCTGCTAGAGCAAGTTACAGTGATGCATCACTCTAGTGTTAAGATGTGACATATGTATTGGACATGGTCATCTTTACTGTAATATTTTTTCTGCTTGAACTTTTTCATGATTAGATATAAGTTATTGCATTTGCTGCTGCTGTTTGCCAGGCATAGTGTTATTAAATTTCACTTTGTATTACTCTGTTAATCTAGTTTTACTACTGATTTATTTTTCTTGTTTGCTGCACATTGCCTTATATTAGTTGTAATATTGCATTTGCTTTGCTAATTTATGCTGACTGCTTTGCCATTTGTATTTTTTATCATTGCTGTTTGTGTTAATTGTTTTGTGCTGCTGCATTGCCTCGTTCCTTAGTTTAGCGTCTGAGCTCAGTAGATTTAAGTTAGCTTAAGATGGGGTAGGCTACATGAGAGAACGAGTTGTGATGAATTGGAAGAAATGCATTGAGAAGCTATAAGAAAATGGTTTGGCCAAAAAAGTATTTTGAAAGAGTATATGAGCAAAAAAAATGGTTTAGGGATGACAGGTTTACGTAGGATTTTCTTGGAAATAAATGATGAGGTAAGATAATGGAAAATAAATAATGAGGTAAGAAATATGTGAATATATAAATACAGAATGCATGCTTGGATAGGATTTTTTTGGTGGAAACAAATGTTGAAATAAGACGAAAGATCTATGTAATGAAGTTTTCGGTTGGACTGCAGTACCAAATGTTACACTGAAAACAAACCCTGCCCTTTCCTCTTGTGTCATTCTGCTATGTGTTTGTGTACTCTTGTATATTTATGTGTTTCCTGTCTTTATGTGTTTAGCTGATATGAGTTACGTTGTAGAATTTTTCTAATACTATGTTATTTACTTTGTAAAGATGTTTAGACATTATTTATCTGTTCTGTTTTGTTGCTCATATGTGAAGTCGATGTTTCAAAAGTTATTCTGATCTTTATGTATGTACTTATGTCACAATTCTTGTAACACTGATGTGCATGTTTATTTCCATTCTTTTGTAAGGCCTGTTTTACTACAAATGTTATCTGTACTATTATGTTCTTTAATTATGTATTTTGTACCTTTGTTATTGTATTCTTATGTCATAAAATTGTAATTGACACCAGTTTATCATATTAAGTTACTTGTAAGTTACATTTCACTGCAGACGTTTCTGTTGGTCATAGTATATGGACAATATGTGAGAAGTAGGGACTGTTAGTGTTTGCACGTGTGTTAATAATTCAGCAAGGGACTGGATAACAGCATTGCTGGTTCTAAGGACAATTCCAAAACTGTGTGAGTGCACAAGTGGTGGTTTATGGACTTGCTATATTCTCCGTAAGACTCTTCGAAGGTGATTGTGCACCTGCACAGTCGCAGCAGATGGCTGCTGGCCATCTCTACAGGGACTACAGTGGGTCTACTCTGTGATGACCTACCTACCAATATTCTTCAAAACTTCGACTGACTCTGCGGTGGGTTTGCTCTGTTGTGGCCCATTACCTGTCTGCATGTCAAGAGTCAGCACTGTCTTTTCGTTGGAAGGACAACACTACTTCTTCAAGACTGCAAGGAAATCCACTACTTCCGTGTGCATTTTCTTCTACTGCTCAGACTTTGAGAAAAACACTGCTATTTTACTGTGATGAACGATCAGGACTGTCTTTATGGACTGTGAGAAAATTTTAGATTTTGACCAACATTGTATCAATAAGTGTGTGCATTTGATTTCTTTGTTATTGTAATTACGAAAAAATTTTTCAAATCTGTATTGGCCACAGCCCAAAACCATTTGTAAGATTTTTTATGGGGGGCATGGGGGCTATGTAAGTAGGCTGTTTAAGTTTTTATATTGGTAACGCCACGTAGCGCTCTGTATGTGCTGTGTGCAGTCTGTGGCTGGTTTGCATTGTTGTTGGAATATCTGCCATTTGTAGTGTTGGGCAGCTGGATGTTAACAGCGCGTAGCGTTGCGCAGTTGGAGGTGAGCTGCCAGCAATGGTGGATGTGGGGAGAGAAATGGCGGAGTTTTGAAACTTGTAAGACTGGATGTCATGAACTGCTATGTATATTATGATTTTTCAACACTATTAAGGTAAATACATTGTTTGTTCTCTATTAAAATCTTTCATTTGATAACTATGCCTATCAGTAGATAGTGCCTTCCGTAGTTTGAATCTTTTATTTAGCTGGCAGTGGAGGCGCTC
Organism: Schistocerca americana; assembly: GCF_021461395.2. NCBI lineage: Eukaryota > Metazoa > Arthropoda > Insecta > Orthoptera > Acrididae > Schistocerca > Schistocerca americana. Next base: position 684,469,649 of record NC_060122.1, read on the forward strand.
GCTGTATTGCAGTAGTTCGAGTAACGAAGATTTTTGTGAGGTAATTGATTTGTGAGAGGTATAGGTTAATGTTAGTCAGGGCCATTCTTTTGTAGGGATTATTTAAAGTCAGATTGCTTTGTGCTACAAAAAATATTGTGAGTCAGTTGAAGCACAGTCTTGTATAATTGTTCAAAGGGGACGTTCCAACAACAATAAAAGTCATTTCATTTTCCAAATTTTTGTTGTGGTGATAATGACGTCTAAAGTACACGTTATTGTAAGTTAATTGATATTTTGCTAGGTTCTGGACATTTCATAAATATCAGTATTTTTCTGGTGGAGATAAGATACACCACATCCCCCCATCCAACCCCCTCCCCTTGTTAATGCGCATTGTGGAAAATGCCATATTATTGCTTGGGTTAAGGACTGAAACATTAATTGATTTCATTTTACTATAAAAGCTTGAACGTATTTGTCTGTAGTGTGGCGTGGTAGTATGACTAACAAACGCTGTTCTGGTATGTCATCACATATTGGTTTTCAGTAATATGTTGTTGGACTACAGCGAAACGATCGACTTTTTGATTATTGTTCCGCATTAGCCATGCAATACAGTTATATCTTTCACGCTCACACCACAAGAAGAGGAGCTGCTGTGGAATGTGTGAAGATATCCTTTTCGTTTACTTCTTTTGTTCAGTAAAACAGGGAAGTGAGGTAGAGATACCTGGATAAAGAACGCTCAACCAAATTTCTGGTTTTTATTATACTTCATCTATAGATGCTGTACTATGCCCTAAGTTGCTGTAAATGAAAATTATCCCTCCTGCAGTAGATTAGTAAATGGTGTTCAAAAAACACTGCTTCTTAGGAACGGTGGAATCTAGCAGAAAATCGGTGGCCGGTTCAATGAAGTACGAGCGTCCCGTTGATATTCCCGCGCTGTTTGAATGGGTGCATGTGTGCACATGCAATACAGACTGGCCTTTGACGTTTTTAGAGCCGAACATACAGATAATTTTTTTTTGATATTTGCAATTTAATTCCATCGGTAACAATTTTGTTAAAAAATCCGTTGCATTGGGCAAAGGTCTTTTGTAGAATTATATGGCCGGTAAAATAAAACGATTTTCATTCACCATCCTAGTGTATTCCGTTCTGAGGGTTTCCCTGTTATATAGCTTGAAATATTTATGAGTACTTTAACAATTTAATTTAGTAGCGTCATGTGTGCGAAGCACTATAATTTATTAATCTAATGCTATTCTAGGCTCTCACGTGTGTGAGGTTTTGGGCAAATGAAAGAGTGAGTTGGACCTTTTTTTGGGGGGGTTGTGGGGGCGAAATGTGCGGTTAATAATTCACGTTCTGGCGCGGTAATAAATAATGAACCGACGAGAGCTGAATTTCGCGTAATTATGACGGTGTGGCGAGCCCTGGGCCAGAGGTACGAAAGCGGGGAGCACATACGCGACCATACTCTTCTTTTCCCCGAAAACTCTGCCGTGTGAGGACCGTGTTGCCACACCAGTTCACTCTGGTCCTGCAGAATGATCTTTTGTTTGTCTCTGTTTTCCTTCAGCAGCGAGATCGCTTCGATAACCTTGCCTTGTTTACTGACCCTTAGAAAACACACATTTATTAATGACATTAGTTTGAAATATATATGGGATTGAATGGTTCGTCTCTAATGAGTGAAAGTAAGAGCTTGTGTGTTGTTTCTTAGCTGTCCCCCGAGTTCACTACGTTTCTGTTACCATTGATTGAGACTAAAATAAAGAAACGAAAAACAATAGTTTAAGGAAAGAAGATAGTCGTAGGGACACTAAGTTGTTTCCAAACACAGCGGTCGGGAAAGTATTGCCTTAGAATTACATCTTGTCTTGCACGCTACCTACAGTTTCTTAATTATACATCTAATAATCTACAGTTGTGGCCTAGCCTCTGAAAACATAGTCTTGACTGCCCTAGTGGATGTATCTCTATGTAATTCAGATGGTGCTACGTCATTATGCTTACAGCCAACGACAGTGATTTTGGTAAGGATTGACTCACTTAACTAATATACGAACCAAAAAACGAGAGCTATACGAAAAGTATCTTCGTATTTAATTTAGCATAAGTAGTAGCGTGGGGATCCGCTGCTACTGCTACACTGTCCCATGCGTTAGGTCACTGTGTTATCAGTACCCCAAAAAGTCTACGTGCAGTGTTATCCATGTGAAAGTGGACATGAGTTCTCCAGATGTTTCCGTATCGTGTAACTGAGGCGAGACTCGGGTACCAACACGTTATTCACCTAATGGGATATGGAAGGTCGGCACACAGACCCTCGTCTTTAATCAGCAGGCCAGATTCAATCCGGAGCCAGTGCTACTCCACATCCCAAAAGCGGCGCTTTAACAAGTACAGCTATCCGGGTAGGTTCACAAATGCAGGTGAACACTTGAGGTAAATCCTAGAAATGTGGAACTTACTAGAAATCCAACAACCAATATTTGGATGTCTGACAATGAAGAACACCTGAGAGCGATGCAGGCGTTCTCAGGTTACAAGTGAGCCGCCGTAACGTTGAAAATTTTCATCCTATATGAAATTTGGAAGCGTGGTTACACGGTATCGGTACTTCAGTGGATGGGACTGCAGAATTAATGCACCAAAGTCAAATATGAAACGACAGAATCTCAGCGCCTTGGTGGACAGAGTGGAGGACGATTTAACGGAACTAGCAAACAAGAGGAGCCGCGCAATAGTCATTAACAAGAGTCAATGCAATGAATCAGTCAGAGAGATGAGTCATTGTATTGAGTCAGAGATGATCAATTAGCCAGTGCAGTGCAGTCAGAGAGAAATCGGAGAGGAGGAGATAGTGTTTGCCTTCCGGAGGCAGAACAACCTATTGTCGACTCAGACTCTTAGTCAGATCCCTGCCTTCTTTCCAGTGTCTTATCATCACTTAGTGACATACTCAATTCCATTCCGTGTCGAATGGACGTTACTTCTGGTACAATGCTCGAATCTGTAAGCGTTCAACTCCACTATCCTGCTTGTCAGCCTCCAAATACTATACTGTCACCATCTCTGCAACACAGTAACCGCAGACAGTAGTCGGCGAGAGCGCTAGCGCGGTAACACCACGCCAGACGCCGGGACCACGCTCTACCTGCAAGATTAAGACCGCCATTGTGGAAGAAGAAACAATTGAAGCCACCAAGGGCTTTATCTCCAAGCACCAGTTCAGGGAATACGGAAGGTGCACAACCACCCCTGTTACGAGTTTTGGCGACGTACCGTGCCAACATTGCTGTTGCCGAACACACTTTTATGTAAAACTGACTTCTTTAAGTGATCATGTGTAACGGCTGACCAGCGAAACATACTCAATGTAAACACGCTGCAGAAGTGGACGAGCACATGTTGAAGAATTTTACCTGAGAGTTGCCGCACCCCACCCCCCCTTCCCCACCCTCTCTCTCACACACTCTCTCTCTCTCTCTCTTACTAAGGTGACCAGCAGCAATAAAAACTTAGCATATGCATTATGTATCTTTGTAAAAATACAATTCACTGAGGTGACAGAAGTCATGCGATACCTCCTAACGTCCTGTCGGACCTCCTTTCGCATGGCGTAGTTCGGCATGGCATGGAGTCAAAAAATGGTTGGAAGTCCCTTGCAGAAATATTAAGCCATGCTGTCTCTACAGCCGTCCATAATTACGAAACTGTTACCGGTGCAGGGTTTTGTGCACGAACTGACCTCTCCATCGGGCATGGATGTGTGTGATGTCCTTAGGTTAGTTAGGTTTAAGTAGTTCTAAGTTCTAGGGGACTGATGACCACAGTAGTTAAGTCCCATAGTGCTCAGAGCCATTTGAACCATTTGACCTCTCCGTTATGCCTCATAAATGTAGAGCGATCTTCATAGCCAGATCATTCGCTCGAATTGCCCTGAAAGTTCTTCAAACCAATCGCGATCAATTGTGGCCCAGTGAGATGGCGCATTGTCATCTATAAAAATTCTATCGTTGTTTGTGAACATGAGATCCATGAATGGATGAAAATTCTATTAAAGTATCCGAAATTAAACACTTCCTGTCAATGATCGGTTCAGTTGGACCATAGGATTCAGTCCATTCCATGTAAGCACTGTGTACACCATTATGGAGCTACCACCAGTTTTCACAGTGCCTTATTGACTACTTTGGCCCATGGTTTCGAGGTGCCTGCAACATACTCGAACCCTTTAATCAGCTCTTGCCTACTGAAATCTGAACTCATCTGACCAGGCCATGTTTTTCCATTCATCTAAAGTGCAACCGACACGAGCCCAGTACAGCGGCTGCAGTCGGTGTGCTACCACAGCCTATTGACGCCACATTTTGCCACACTGCCCTAACTGATACATTCGTCGTACGCCCCACATCGATGTGCTGCTCTTGTTTCAAGCAGTGTTGCTTGTCTATTAGCACTGACAAATCCACGCCAACGTCGTTACTCTCTCTCTCGTTAAGTGAAGCCGCTCAGCCACTACGTCGTCCGTGGTGAGCGGTAATGTCTCATATTTGGTGTTCTCGACATGCTCTTGACACTGTGGATCTCGGAATACTGAATTCTCTAACAATTTCCGAAATGGAACGTTCCGTGCATCTAGTTCCAACTACATAACGCGTTCAAAATCTGTAAATTGCTGTCGTGCGGCCATAATTATTTCGTTAACTTTTTCACATGTCATCTGAGTACAAATAATTGCTACGCCAATGCAATCGTTTTATACCCTGTGTACGCGATTCTGTCACCATGAGTACATATGGATATCGCCGCCCCATGGCTTTTGTCAACTCAATGTATATATCTGTGCATAATGTGGTCTCTGTAAACCAACAGTTCTTTTAGCATTCATATCGTCAGTTCTAAGCAGCCATATAGTTCGACACAAATATATATATACACTGCCTGACAAAAAAGAAAAAAGACAAAAAAATCGAAACGTCCAGAAGGGGAGAAGGAAAAGAAATGAATATTCATGGATTGGGAGGATATGCTGTTATTTCAGTGATTACAGGATTATTAGCCAGAGCTGTTACGTGCTTAGTGGGATTATTATTACCTGAAAGGGTGTAAGACAGTTATGTCACACACATGTAAATATATTCCTACGCCGACTGCTGAAACTTGTAGTGATCTGCCCAAAGTCGGTCTTTACAACAGTATTTTTCCTTTGACAAACATTTCTACGGTTATCAGATAGCTCACACACATTTATCAAACTATAGCTCACAGATGAAATTTAAGAAAAATAAACTTGACAAGAATCGAACCCAAAGTCTACGTATACTTACGCTGTTGCTAGTTCATTTGCGCTACTTTCCCCTGCTGAAACTGACTTAAACTTTTTGGTATTAGTTCAATAGAAAAATTGCCTTTTAACAAATTAACCACGCCCAAGAGCAAACCAACAAACTTTCGACTTCAGGGCTCCGCGAGAGATAGAAAGGATGCGGTGAGGGGAGATTATGGTGGGGAGGGGGGGAGGGAGAGGAGTACTAGGGACTGAAACTGAAACTCTCTTGACACTGACGCAGTGGGACTCAAATCTTTTTTTGTATTCTCTCAACTCAACCGCTGCCATTTGCACATCAGTTTTATATCACTACATTTTGGCACTCACGTTGGGGCGACTTCACCTGCACATCAATCTGAATTTATTACACTTTGGTGTCCAGTATGAGAATAAGTCCTCTGCATATCAATTTTAGTTCCGATTACAATATTACTTAAAACGAGATAATAGACCATCCAAAAGAACTGGAAATAAACTACTGGACATTAAAATTGCTACATCACGAAAATGACGTACTTCAGACGCGAAATTTAACCGACAGGAAGAAGATGCTGTGATATGCAAATAATTAGCTTTTCAGAGCATTCACACAAGGTTGGCGCCGGTGGCGACACCTCCAACGTGCTGACATGAGGAAAGTTTCCAACCGATTTCTCATACACAAACCTGCGTTGACAGGTGAAACGTTGTTGTGATGCCTCGTGTAAGGAGAAGAAATGCCTACCATCACGTTTCCGACTTTGATAAAGGTCTGATTGTAGCCTATCACGATTGCGGTTTACCGTATCGCGACATTGCTGCTCGCGTTGGTCGAGATCCAATGACTGTTAGCAGAATATGGAATCGGTGGGTTCAGGAGGGTAATACGGAACGCCGTGCTGGATCCCAACGGCCTCGTATCACTAGCAGTCGAGATGACAGGCATCTTATCCGCATGGCTGAAACGGATCGTACAGCCACGTCTCGATCCCTGAGTCAACAGATGGGGACGTTTGCAAGACAACAACCATCTGCACGGACAACTCGACAACGTTTGCAGGAGCATGGACTATCAGCTCGAAGACCATGCGTACGGTTACCCTTGACGCAGTATCACAGACAGGAGCGCCTGCGATGGTGTACTCAACGAAGAACCTAGGTGGACGAATGGCAAAACGTCATTTATTCGGATGAATCCAGGTTCTGTTTACAGCTTCATGATGGTCGCATCCGTGTTTGGTGACATCGCGGTGAACGCACATTGCAAGCGTGTATTCGTCATCGCCATACTGGCGTATCACCCGACGTGATGGTATGGGGTGCCATTGGTTACACGTCTCGGTCACCTCTTGTTCGCACTGACGGCACTTTGAACAGTGGACGTTACATTTCAGATGTGTTACGACCCGTAGCTCTACCCTTCATTCGATCCCTGCGAAACCCTACATTTCAGCAGGATAATGCACAGCCGCATGTTCCAGGTCCTGCAAGGACCTTTCTGGATACAGAAAATGTTGGATTGCTGCCCTGGCCAGCACATTCTCCAGATGGCTCACCAACTGAAAACGTCTGGTCAATGGTGGCCGAGCAACTGGCTCGTCACAATACGCAAGTCACTACTCTTGATGAACTGTGGTATCGTGTTGAAGCTGCATGGGCAGCTGTACCTGTACGCGCCATCCAAGCTCTGTTTGACTCAATACCCAGGCGTGTCAATGCCTTTATTACGGCAAGAGGTGGTTGTTCTGGGTACTGATTTATCAGGATCTATGCACCCAAATTGCGTGATAACGCAACCACATGTCAGTTTTAGTATAATATATATGTCCAATGAATACCCATCTATCATTGGCATTTCTTCTTGGTGTAGCAATTATAATGGCCAGTAGTGTACTCATTCATGCAATCACTTCACCTCAACATAGTCTCCGTGACCAATTGAAAGTAGCCATAAAACCATTTCCGCAGATGTCCCTCGGGCTGTCGAGAAAAATTGGTCACTATTGTGTTGTCACCGCCAGACACCACACTTGCTAGGTGGTAGCCTTTAAATCGGCCGCGGTCCGTTAGTGTACGTCGGACCCGCGTGTCGGCACTGTCAGTGATCGCAGACCGAGCGCCGCCACACGGCAGGTCTAGAGAGACTCCCTAGCACTCGCCCCAGTCGTACAACCGACTTTGCTAGCGATTGTTCACTGACAAAATACGCTCTCATTTGCCGAGACGATAGTTAGCATAGCCTTCAGCTACGTCATTTGCTACTACCTAGCAAGGCACCATTACCAGTCACTATTGATACTTTGAATAATGTACCGTCAAGAGCGACGTTCACCATTAATGGATTAAAGTTAAGTATTCCACCAGCTACGTCCGTTTTTCTAAATTCTAATTTCCTTGTCCTGTTCCAGACCTCACGCCAGCCTGTGTGAGCTAAAACGCGTGCCTTTCGGCCCCCTCCTAGTAACACGGTGTTAGCTCTCCTGCCAACCACAACAACTATAACCCCATTTCACTTACATTAATTTATTCTGGAAGTGAGTTGTTTTTAATGGCAGTCTCAAATAAATTTAAAATCTCATAGGGAGAAAATGTCTTCCTCCCCCACCCCTCCCTCACCTCCTCCGATTTATATACTGAAATAACTTCTAAATTGTACTGAACCACGAATATAATATTCTCTCTAATGGTCTTATGATTTTTGTCAGAATTTAAAAGTAAGTTGCTTCCACTGTAAAAAGTCGTCTGTTTGACAGTTTGTAGGCATCAGTTAGGAAGTGCACTCTTATAAAGCGCTCTTTCTGTTATTAACTTGTTACTTTCCACAAATATTCTTTGCTTGCTTGCTAGTAAATGAGTGATTGGTTTGCAAATAATCTTTGCATTGTAAAGCAAAGGCATCACGTTTCAAGCATACGTCTAAAGCTGAAACCGAAATGACATAAAATGAGAAGCGAGTGTGCACCACACAGATTTTTCCGTGGGATGTATGTGTCGTTTACATTTCTACATCCTCCCTAAATAGCGTCGGGATGAAAACCAGTCTGTATCCCATTAACGTTTAATGAAAATGCATGTAATTTATTAACATTATGTCTTACTAATCATAGCATATAAGTATAGTTTTCTGTATTATTCAGAACGTCGCATGGACAGCCACATATTTTTTTAACAACAATATACATTTCTTCGGTTAAAAACTACAGTGAGAAAGAAAATGTTGTGCTATGCTGCGCTTAAAAAAGTGTGGTTCGCTTTTCTTTTTCGAAGTGAGTATTAACTACGATAGAAGGGCATTTAAGCCATTTGTATTCTTTCGTCTTACACATAATTTAAACAAAAATTATATACACAACCATGTACTGTTTTGTTTTCTACCACGTAGAAAAAAGGAAACTCTTATTGATGGCTTACCGGCTTATGATTAGTGTTGTGTTCATGGTTCCGCGTAGTCAGCGCGTACACAACTTTCGCACTAGAGCGCGCCCCGCTAAGCACAACAGCGCAGGCGCAACGTTCATCCGTCTCCGCACTACGAGATGGCGCTGTGTTAGAGGCGGACCAAATTCTGCTTCCGCCGATCCGCGTATTAATATGTAACGCAGCCAATGAGATTGCTGGTAACGCAGAACCTTTTCTCCTCGCGGATCACGCTCGCGCAGTGATACCTGAACGCTCGAGGTATTATAATGAGTGTACAGACCTCCAATTAGTCAGTCTGCATTAGTCTGTAGTCAAGTTTCAGTCTGCGCCTAATAAGATTACCATTTTCCTGTACTCAGCCATGAAGATAAATGAATAGACATTTTTTCAAGTATCAGAGATATGTGAGAATAAGATTAACGTACCAAGACCAAAGGAACTTCAGACTGTCAATTGTAAATAGCATCCAGAATCAAGTTAAGTAAGGTTTATGATTATTATTATTTTAATAAATGTGTGTGAAAATTAATCAAGTTCTGTTTAAAGTTGGTCACCGTCAATCTGCTACTCTAAGCGTGCAAGTGGCATTTCTATCGTCTGACCTAACGGCAGGAGATAAACACGCCACGATAAGACCACGAGACACATTGCTGACACTCACCTGCTTCGCTAGAGCGGCAAGTCAAATAATCTGATGGTGTGTGTACCGAAGGTCTTACAGTACGCACACCACAATTAGAATGCTAGTACGGAAACTGAACTGTCCGAAACTTAGCAAGCGAACGTGTTCGTAGATAAAACTATGCTAAATACTGTCATTGAGGCTACTATGTTCACAGATGTAGCAGCAGGAGAAGTATCTAATATGTTTCTCATATCCCATATACCTTTGGTCAACAGAGGCAAATCACAACGATTTAAATTTCTTTTGAGAGTTAAGTTCTTTAACCTGTATAGTTCAGTACAATGTTATAAATTAATTAGGGTGTTTCTAAGCTGGCTTTTACTAAAAAGTCTTCCATCTGACAAAGGTACGTTCGCTGAAGTCGATCCCTTCTAATTTTCCCATCCACACTCACCTTGTAGAATTGTTTCGTCTATGTCCTTCCGTTAATCCTCTCTGTATGTCGAAACCATATCGACATGACTTTCTCAATACTCGACGTTACGTCTTGTTTCACTCCACAATGTTCGCTAATATTAAGTTAATGAACTTAAGTCTTAGGTCTTGGTTAAACCATTAGAGTCCCACCAGATTCAACGGTCCCCTGCTGTAGTATATCGAGAGGTTGTAACAATGGAAAATTGTAGTGAAATGCAGGAGGATCTGCAACAAATTGACGCATGGTGCAGGGGATGGCAATTGAATCTCAATGTAGACAAGTGTAATGCGCAGCGAATACATAGAAAGAAAGATCCTTTATCATTTAGCTGCAATATAGCAGGTCAGCAACTGGAAGCAGTTAATTCCATAAATTATCTGGAAGTAGACTTTAGGAGTGATTTAAAATGGTACGATTATGTAAAGTTGATCGTCGGTAAAGCAGATGCCAGACTGTGATTCATTGGAAGGATCGTAAGGAAATGCAATCAGAAAACAAAAGATGTAGGTTACAGTACACTTGTTCGCGCACTGCTTGAATATTGCTCACCAGTGTGGGATCCGTATCAGATAGGGTTAATAGAAGAGATAGAGAAGATCCAACGGAGAGCAGCGCGCTTCGTTACAGGATCTTTTAGTAATCGCGAAAGCGTTACGGAGATGATTGATAGACTCCAGTGGAAGACTCTGCAGGAGAGACTCTCAGTAGCTCGGTACGGGCTTTTGTTGAAGTTTCGAGAACATACGTTCACCGAGGAGTCAAGCAGTATATTGCTCGCTCCTACGTATACGTCGCGAAAGGACCATGAGGATAAAATCAGAGAGATTAGAGCCCACACAGAGGCATACCGACAAACTTTCTTTCCACGAACAATATGAAACTGGAATAGAAGGGAGAACCGATAGAGGTACTCAAAGTACCCTCCGCCACATATCGTCAGGTGGCTTGCGGAGTATGGATGTAGATATAAACATGCAGGGTCCATGAATTCAAGGTGTTGCAGCCATACCCATACACGTCCATCCACTCAATACATCGTGAAATGAGACTCGTCCGACCAGGTAACATGTTTCCATGTCAGCAGTCCAATGTCGGTGTTGATGGGCCAAGGCAAGGTGTAAAGCTTTGTCTCATGCAGTCATCAAGATTCAAATGACGCTGAACACTATGGGACTCAACATCTGTGGTCATAAGTCCCCTAGAACTTAGAACTACTTAAACCACATCCATGCGCGAGGCAAAATTCGAACCCTTGACCGTAGCAGTCACGCGGTTCCGGACTGAAGCGCGTAGAACCGCTCGGCCAAGTCATCAAGGATACACGATTGGGTCTTAGGCTACGGAAGCCCATATCGATGTTATTTCATTGAATGCTTCGCACGCCGACCTTGTTGATGACTCAGCATTGAAATCTGCAGCAATTTGCGGAAGGGTTGCCCTTCTCTCAAGTTGGTCGATTCTCTTGAGTCGTTGTTGGTCCCGTTCCAGTAGGATCTTTTCCCGGCCCCGGGCGATGTCGGGGATTTAATGTTTTACCGGATTCCAGATATTTACTGTACACTCGTGAAATGGTCGTGCACGAAAATCCCCCTTCATCGCTACCTGGGAGACGCTGTGTCCCATCGCTCGTGCGCTGACTATGTTAAAAGAAGAAGTTTAAATGTGTATGAAATCTTATGGGACTTAATTGCTAAGGACGTCAGTCCCTAAGCTTACACACTACTTAACCAAAATTATCCTAAGGACAAACACACACATCCATGCCCGAGGGAGGACTCGAACCTCCGCCGGGACCAGCCGCACAGTCCATGACTGCAGCGTCTAAGACCGCTCGGCTAATCCCGCGCGGCCCCATGTTCAAACTCACATAAATCTTGATTACGTCCCATCGCAACCAATCTAACAACTTCGCCAGCTATGTGTTATCTTAATAGGCGTTGGCGACCGAAACGCCGTATTCTTCCTGTTTACATAGTCCTGTATTTGAATACGCATGCATATACCAGTTTCGTTGGCACTTCAGTATATGAACGCGTAGTGTCCGTTCTTTCGGATATGTCCGAAAGAACAGACGGCATGTAGAATCCGCAGCTGTGGAACATTAAACATATAATGAAAGGGATCACTGGTGTCAGCTGAAGGAGGAGGATTCATTGCCCAGCTTCGTATATCAGTTATATGAATGTGTGGTATCCGAAAGGACAGAAACCACGCATTCATATAATTGATATGCCTAGATGGTCAATGGATCCACCTTCTTCAATGCGGATGGACAAATTTGTCTGGCATCCTGTGGGAATCTCGGAGTAGTGAACGGAATACTGCGGACAGTTGGCGCTCGGTGGGAATATGGATCTCCCGTGAAGCGTGCCTATATAGTCCACACATTTGCGAGAACGCTGTGTCTGCGATGGCGCAATGGTTAACGCACCTGCCTAGTAATCACGAGATCTCGGATTCATATCCCCGTCCTGTGCACATTTTCATTCGTCACCGCTGATTCCGTGTAATACCCCGCTGCAACTGACAGCAGTGATCACCTTCAATTTATAGTTAATGTTTCACAGCTGCGGATTCTACGTGGTGTCTGTTCTTTCGGTTATGTCCAAAAGAGTAAACATCACACATTCATATGAGTCTGAGTATGCCATACTTTGTTCCTAGGGGAACAACTGTGTTTACATAAATGCAATTTGTTGTGCTTAGAGGACGTATCTCCTCTTCTTTCTCAGTAATCGTCTGTATTTGAAGTTAAATTTTCACAGGTAGGTAAGAAATCAATCGCAAATCTTAATTTTGACGACGGCAAAAGACATAATTTATGTTTTCTGAAACTAATTTATTTTGTTTGAATTTCTGATTAATTTAACTTTGAAGTGCCACGTAAATGTGTTAATGGTGTGAATAACTTCTGCTATGTGTGAATGAAGTGACTTTTGCTTTCCAGTATTATCACTACTTCGGCCGCAAAATAGATGAAGATAAATCTTGAGCACCAAATATATCCCCCCAACACACGTGCAGTAAATCTCCTTTGTTGACTAAACGAAACAGTAAGGTCAAAACCACTCGCATTTCGCGTGACCATTAAAATTTAGGTGTTAATGAACTTATGAGAACATAACAAGAGATCGGTTGTAACAACATATCGCTCAGGGCTCACTTGGAGTCACACCTTGGCGTTCTTCCAAGCAATTGTAAAACTGTGAGTGACGAACGCGGAGAGCGCTTGCACCAAGACGTTTTAGCAACGGAAAGAAGGCGTCAGGGCAAGCAGAACTCGTCTATGCTTGCAGACTATTGTTGGAATGTCATATGAGACCCCCATGAAGTGGATTATAAACGAAAAGGAAAGAAAATAGGAACCTTCACGTGCATAATCAAACAGGTAAGAAATCGAAGGAAGATATACCAAACGCTAACGAAAAATTTCTAGTGACATTTTCTTCTTCATCGACCTCAGTTTGGTTGAAATTGACCATTTTTGTAAAGGACAGAGAAAACTTTGATATATTTGTAGGCCAGTTTTTTTTTTAATAAAAGTGTTTCTTCGAACAGTGAATGTCAGTATCAGAATTATTTTCTCGGCAGTGTTTCAACAGGCTTGTTGAAGAAAAAGAGAACATATTTTCGAATAAAATAACTTCTTGTAACACAGAAAAAATAGTATTCCATTCCCCTGTAGTCTACGATTACGTTGATTTGATTAAGAGTATTTGGATGAGATGTGACGTCTATCATGAAACGATTTTTTTTAATCCAGTGATCAGCCTTTATTTCTGGACGGTGAACAGACATACCAAGCAAAAATGCCCTGATTTTTGTTAATAAGAAGGCGAAACGTTTCAACATTTTCCTTATTGATATCCAACGTATCCTGTTATGCAACATAAAATCAGCGTTCTATTTTAGGTAAGAATTTTTTAAACTGGTGGTGGTTACAAGCTTTAGCTATAATGAAGTTGATACTATTAACCATCAACTTCATGAATTCGCAATTTCTTTTTCGGGAAATGTCTACACACAAAGCACTTCTTGATAAATGATGCTGTGGTTAGTAATTATCTTGTAATTGATTTCCTCTTTCAAAAAGAGACAAATCTGTTTTTTACGCCGGCTACACTTTTTACCCCATCTGTTGAAACTGAAACAGTTCTTCTGAGTGGACTAGGATTGGCATTTTCAGTGGACTCGACTACAGAATTTGCTATATCCTCTCCATGTGTTTGACGTTTGAGTGTCTATAATGCCAAAAGTTCTTCAGAATCTTGCAAATAGCGCAACTTGCGCTGTGTCATTTTTCGCAAGACTCGTAAAGTTCTGTTGATAAAGCAAAAAACAATTTAATATTTTCAACTAACTGGTTAGTTATATTAGAGTACCTGCATCAGTTGCAACTTTGTTTTAGCACACAATGGCAACTCTTGTTTTTGAAGAGCCACACTGAACGGACCAAAGAGACGCACATGGCTTCCGAGCCGCAGTTTGCCAGCGACTGCCGTATACCAGTTTACCTATTTAAGCGACTTCAGTTCCCAATCAAGGTTTTGTTGGCAACAACAATATGGAAGGCTCAGTCTAAGAGAGAGACTGGGTGGGGGGGGGGGGGGGGGGGGGAGAGGTGTGATGGACACAAAGGAAGAGGGATGAAATAGACACAGAGGGACAAAGGAGATGGACACAAAGAGGGAAGAGGAGAAGTTGGAGAGAAGTGAGCGTAAGGAGAGATGTGCAGATATCGGGTGAGGAAGAGATGCACTGAGCGAGGGGGTGGGGTGAGGGAAAAGGTCATCACAAAATATATCCCAAACGTATTTAGCAGCTGCGGACATTTCCGTGTCCGCTAGCAGTTTTCTTCTTCTTTCGCATCACCCATTCGGAGGGTACAGTGAATCAACTTTGGCTACTCTTCATTGTATTAGATTTCCTTAGTTTCCAAGGACGCACGCGATTAGCCAAGCGGTCTCAAGCGCTGCAGTCATGGACTGTGTGGCTGTTCCCGGCGTAATTTCGAGTCCTCCCTCGAGCATGGGTGTGTGTATTTATCCTTAGGATAATTTAGGTTAAGTAGTGTGTAAGTTTCGGAACTGATGACTTTGGCAGTTAAGTCCCATAACATTTCACACACACACACACACATCAGTTTCTAAATTTCCTTCATCCTTTTAGAGGATTGTTCCCTTTCTTCTTGTGTCCACTTTCGTCTAGTTGATTCTTTCTCTTCTGAAATTCTGCCTTTTGAACTGCCTTTCTTAAATGTGTTCTGTTTTCTATTGTTTCTATTGTAATTCCTGCGTTTCCATGTCCTTTTCAGTCACTATGAATCATGCGGGCTTGGATTTGTAGCTACTGAGTAATGTGAATATCCGCGTGGTTAGCCTGTTCTTATATAGTCTCAATATATGTCCAAAAAGCAGTGGTCTTCTCTCCCCCATAACATCAGTTAGTTTTTCAGTTTTCGAGTATAGTTCTTTGGTCTTAACCTGTATTCAGCATTATCGTGTCTTTTAGCTCCCAGTATTTTCCTTAAAATTCTTCTTTCGACCTTCTCTAGTTTCTCAAGATCTCCATTTATTGTTAGTTTAAATGTTTCTACTGCATACAGAGCTTCAGATCTGGCCACTGTTTGGTAGTGTCTTAATTTCGTATTCCAGGACAAGGATTTTTTGTTGTAAACGATTTTGGTCATATGAAGCACTCTTTCCACTTTGTGCAATTCTTTTGAATTTTATGCATTCCTCTCTCCTAGGTATTTAAAGGAATCTGTTTCGTGTATTGTTTTGTTGTCAACTGCAATATTTTGAGGAGCATCACAGATGTTTGTCATGAAGTTGGTTTTTTCAATGAATATTTGTAGTCCTACTTCGGCTGCTTGTTTTTCCTGACATCTTATTTGTTTTTGGGCATTATTTAGCAAATCTGTAAGCAATCCCAGTTCATCTGCGAAGGCTAAACAGTCGACAGTGGTCTTGTTTAGATTTCTTCCTAGTTGAAATCCCTTTAGCATTGATGGCCATCCAACATCCTCGAAGTAGCTTATCTAACACACGATTGAAAAGCAGAGGTGAAAGACCATTTCCCTGTCGGACACGTGACTATATTTCAAACCATTTTCAGAGCTTTCCCCAGAATTTTACTTTCGATTTTGTATTTGTCGATGTTGCTTTAATTATTTCAGTTGGTTTAGATATAAAGCAGTGTATGTCTGTCAATTGAAGCATAGGCGTTTTTAAAACCTACAAAAGTAATTACATATTTTAAGTTCCTGATTTTCCTCATTTCTATCATGTTCTTTAAGTTTACTATTTGTTCTGCACGTGATCTACCCTTTCTGAATCCAGTCTGATACTCTCCTAGTTGTTTGTCAAATATTTCTTCTGCTCTTTTTAAAAGCGCCTTAGACAAGATCTTATAGGTCACTGGTGAGAGGGAGATTCCCCTATAATGGCTAGGGTCTGTTTTCTTCCCTTTTTTATGTAGTGCAGATGTTCATTATGGTGGTAAGCTGTGTGTTGTCCAGATTTCTATTGAGTATTTCTGTTAGGCATTGTATCATGTTGTCACTAGAGTACTTCCACAGTTCAGCAACTATATTATCCTCTCCAGGTGTTTTCTTATTTTTAAGGTGTTTTATGATTTCTCTTATTTCTTCTGTGGCTGGCGGCTTTGATTCCGGTGGAGTTGGGTTTACAATATCGAAATTAAATTTTTCTTTCGTTGGATCACAGTTATGTATTCGGCAATTATTCTACAGTTCTCTGTGCTATTATATTTCGTTTCCTGCATTTTTACGTCCGTGGAAATTAGATTAGGAGACTGTATTTTTTAGGATACTTCTGAAGGTTTAGCAAAAGTCCCTAGCATTATTCTGTTTGAAGTTGGAGTCTATTGATGCTAGTTGGTCATTCATGTATTTTACTTCGATCTTTTTAAGGCCTTTTGATGCTTGCTTCTGGGCTCCTTTTATGGAGTTCCTATTTTTTTTATTTGCATTTCATACGTTCGAAGTTCCTTGTCTTGTTAGGATTAGTTCGTCACACTCATCGTTCCAACAGGCATGTTTCCATTTTTTGGTAAGGAGAGTAGTTTCTTCTGTTGTCTGTACTATGTCTTCTTGAAATTGTTCCCATATTTTAGGTGTTCTCTTTTCCAAAAGTGTCCTTAAATATATTTCTTAGTTAATTTCTGAGTGCCAGACTTTTCAGGTTGATATTGGCACTTTATTTTATACGTTGGCCTAATTTTGAATTTAACGATAGATAGATAGTGATCTGAATCTAAATATGCAATCTTAGCAACTTTTACATTGAGTGTCTCTGATGTAGACTGTCTGCTTGGCCGGCCGCAGTGGCCGAGCGGTTCTAGGCACTACAATCTGGAACCGCGCGACCGCTACGGTCGCAGGTTCGAATCCTGCCTCGGATATGAATGTGTGTGATGTCCTTAGATTAGTTAGGTTTAGGTAGTTCTAAGTTCTATGGGACTGATGACCTCAGATGTTAAGTCCCATAGTGCTCAGAGCCATTTTGAACTGTGTGCTTCTAGCAACATGGTCAAGTTGTTTCTCCCCAGAAACTGGATTCGGGGATACCCATGCAGTTTGTTTCCTAGGGAGTTTTTTGAAAAATGTAGATTTTAGAACTATGTCATGTTCTCTGCATAAACTAATAAGTCTTTCTCCATTTACATTGGTTCTTTTATGTGCAGGGACTTTGCCTACTATGGTTTGGTGATTTGGGCATGTAAGTTTCTCAGCAATATTACTGGGTTTTTGGATGAAATCTGGTCTAAGGTATGCGACAGTTCCTGCCAAAATAATTCTATTTGTTCTTGTTGTGTTGTGTTTTTCTCATTTACTAGTGCATGTGTATTTACAATGGTATACAGTTTGCTTACTGATTTGAAGGTTAATGTTGCCTGTCTTTCATTGATAGATTTAAATTGTAATATTGTGTTTAATATATTTTGGTTTACAATGAATCCTGTGCCAAATTGGGGTACATTCTTCATTACTCTTTTTCCCGGCTTCTCTTTGAAGATTCTGAAACCCTCTGAATCAAATAAATGTTCATCAGTATAGAATTTTTCTTGGAGTGCTGTTATCATTATATTTTTCTGTTTTATAAACTTTATTAACGTTTTAAGTTTTCCTGTTTTTAGAAGTGAGTTTACGTTGAAAGTTGCCAAATAGTTTATATTTTTGTGTTTAATTTTATTTGTTGCTTGCTTAAGGCAGGTTTCAGGATGCTCCGACTCATCCTTTGCACATTGGTGTAGGCCCTAAGAATCCGAATGCCTGCTTTTAATTTCCTTAGAAATGGGAAACTGGTTGGCCCCTGGGGTAAAATCTCTTACAAGGTGCGTATCCATTGTTGATTGTTTGTTGGTTTATGGTCCGTAGCTCGTGGTCGTGCGGTAGCGTTCTCGCTTCCCGCGCCCGGGTTCCCGGGTTCGATTCCTGGCGGGGTCAGGGATTTTCTCTGCCTCGTGATGACTGGGTGTTGTGTGATGTCCTTAGGTTAGTTAGGTTTAATTAGTTCTAAGTTCTAGGGGACTGATGACCATTGATGTTAAGTCCCATAGTGGTCAAGCCGGCCGAAGTGGCCGTGCGGTTAAAGGCGCTGCAGTCTGGAACCGCAAGACCGCTACGGTCGCAGGTTCGAATCCTGCCTCGGCAATGGATGTTTGTGATGTCCTTAGGGTAGTTAGGTTTAACTAGTTCTAAGTTCTAGGGGACTAATGACCTCAGCAGTTGAGTCCCATAGTGCTCAGATCCATTTGAACCCATAGTGGTTAGAGCCATTTGAACCGTTTGTTGGTTTATGGGAACAAGTCTCCTAAGGATTCTACTCCAGGTTGTTAGCTCTGGGGAACGGTTTTCAGCCGCACCACTGGTGGGCAGATGCTGGCCACTTAGCCGCTTGTTTCAAGACAAACGCCAAGTGGATTTTTTTTTTCTTTGGTTGCCTCTTCCACTATTTCCGCCGTACCGAGAACTATTCTCTCCACCTTCACTACCGTTGAGGCCTCCACTATAGTCCTAGCAAGGAGCCCTTGCTAGGTACTAGTGGTCTATAAACGCAGGAAATTAATTCAAAGATAGGAAGAAATAAAGAAATAATTTCCATTTTTAACCAATCTGAAGTTCCTTTCCACACAACAGTTGGGGTTAATACATATTTATTACGTAGGCGGTGTCATTAGTTCCATTTTGTCGAAACGCTATTAATCCATTAAAGAATAGGAAGGATATGAGAGTCGCCATTAAGTAAACGATATGCACGCTGAGGATATTCTTTTTCTTTATTGTTTCTCTCGTCAGAAAAGCAGCTAGACCGGGCCCTCAAAGAGTCATATTTTGTGTGGATGGTTATCACAACTGAGAAACTGCAAAAGTCGGTTCTCAGCAAGCCGTCGTCTTGAATAGCTTAAGGTGCGCTCCGCTTCAGTTCTCTGGCAGAGCGCAACCACTTTGACAGCCGCAGAGTAAACTCATAAAAGCTGGGTGCAGTCTGCCTACCAGAAGACGTCAAAGCAGGTACCAGCAGCAGCAGTAGTGAACAGCCTCCAGCCATTATCGCTGTAATAACCGCCGCTGCCGCTGCCGCCGCCGCCGCCGCCGCCGCCGTCGGCTGGACGAATGACGCCGCCAAGCGCCTCCCACCCGCCCCTACCCACCCATCCCGTCCCCCATAGCTCCCGCTCGGGGTTTCGTCCAGCCACAGTCCTCACACCCCCATCCATCCCCTTGAGATCTCCTTACAACCTAGCCGAGTGACCACCGCTGCAAGAGTAATGTCGAATCGGCGCTGCTTGATTCGAGGAATTCGCCTCTATCACAGGGGCGGCGGTCGAGACTTTAGCGGGAGCGTTGGCGGACTGTCAAAGGGAAGGACGTCATTTGCGCAACTTTCGCGAGCTGACTGCTGCGTGCAATTACTAGCGGTCGGGTGTCCCACCCAGTGGACAGGTGCTCAAAAGGATGCTCCTTTGCAGCACAAATGGCTTCGACCACACCCCCTCCACTGCGGCGCTCTAAGCCGTGGTATCACCGGCGAGTTTTGTTCCGGTTTCAGGTATAGAGAGGTACGACTTTGATTCATTATGTACAGCGTGAGCCAGACATACAGCCTGCCTAACAGATTTGACTGTTTGGTTCCAATTAGTCGACGACACAACATGAGCGACACTGAAATGGTAGAGGAAGCTCCTTTCCAACGTGAGTAGAGCAAGAGAGAGAAACTCCTTGACTTTTAAAGGACAGATTAACGGAATAGTTGTGACTGACAGGCACGACATACCTGTTATAACAGTGGTGAATTTCTCGGGCGGAGTCAGTAACTGACAGAATCTGAATCACATTTATTGCTCCCTTTGTCCTAATAGGGAGAACTACGAACTAGGAAATCAGGCGAATTTGAATTAAAACAATAGTTCGTTTAGGAGAGGAGACATGTTAACTGTTCATAGTGAGTTTTTTGGTGTACGAACTGAACTTTGGCGTGTTATTTATTGCTTACGAGTAAATGACATTAACAGTACGTAAAAACAGTCTAGTGCGCAAAAACAACATAATCTTAGTTGACGCATTTCGCCTTTTTGAGGCATATTGAGAAATCATATAGGAACTGTTGGTAGCGTTTCAGTCATAAGTAGTCGAAATTCTGGTGTGCATCTTAGGTGAAGGCACGTAGTTATGCTTAGATAGGGTCACGCTTCTCATCTTGATACAAATATTGGTAGACCAGTATTTGGTATACCAATGTTTGAATTCCGAGGCTGAAAGTGTGGCCGTAAATACAACTGCATACCACCGCCGAAGATGCGCACCAAAATTTCGACCACTTACGACTCATGCGTTACCAGCAGTTACTGTATGAATTTTGTAGATGTTTCAAAATAGGCGAAACGTGTCACTAAGACTTATGTTGTTTTTGCAGTGTAGACTACTGAAAATATATGACTGTTGCTGCACAATGGCCATAAAGTGGGAGAACTTATGAATGGCATTAAAATTTTATTGCATCTTTCTACAAGTAATGTTACTCTCTACAGTGTAGGCTGTGACAACTTGTAGCTCAAGTAATAACAATGATAGTGCTAAACTACCCTACCGCTAACGTTCTGGTTTCATCGGACAAAACAGTTTCGGGTTCACCACATAAAAAATATATTATAATTTTTAAAGTTCTATGGTTTTCCCCTTTAACAAACAAAGATGGCGAAATAAAGACCTAAATGTGATAAAATCATAAGCCCTACAAATAGTCAGACTTCTTCGAATGATAATCAGGGAAACGAGTGAGAAACATACAGTTCCAAGGCAAGCACTATGTGCCAGACTTAAGCGTCGACGAGAAAATTAAGAGCTGACCATCGAATCTGTTTCAGAAAATAACAAGTTTTCCGAGAACGGTTGGTTATGAACAGAATACACTAGTACACTGTCTCATCAAAAATATGAATTGCAAGGTTATGCGTCTGAGTAAAGGTAAATTCTTAAATTCTGTGCGCAAATGTGTAGAGAAACTGAAAATCAAGCTTCGATTTAACAACGCAAAAAATTAAAGCGGGTTAAGACACGTACAATGAGATTGTAAAAAGTGATGAATACCAAACCATGAGAACATCTTAAATGGCGAGTTTGTAGCAAGCAGCAGGTTTTAGCAACGAACACTTAGTCATTTACGATCAAATTACGACTTTTTTCAACAAAAATAATTTTTTTTTTTCGAATTCAAACGTAATGTCCGGTACAGAACGCCAAAAATTTAAACGACCACAATGAAAATGATGGTAGAACACGAAAAATCAACTAACGTATATTGTTTTGACATCGACTCTTAAAATTATATTAGGTATCGTTGACCATAAATAACATTCCAATACATACTTTCTTTTAAAAAAGTGTATTCGTAAAATCTTACATCGCCTATAGTACCCGATCTCCCCTGTATTCTCTGCGGTATTGGTCCAGTAAGCATTTTAAACTGTTACCATTAAGAACGATGAAGACCTTTTAAATTTAAGAGACTATTGTTTGTTGCGTTTTCGTTACAGAAACTGTTTCGGGATTATTGGCTACTCATGAACAAAGATCTGTCGAAAATAGGGATGATTCTTTTGAAAGTTCTTCCTGAACTTGAAAACTCAAATTGATGGTAGTGACTCATCCAGCCAGCTATGTACCACGGACAAACAAATGACTACATACGTTCATGATTTTCCTGTTATTAGAAGATGTGACTGCGAGCTCGACAACAGTGGTACGTACATTGTTTCTGTCGAGAATGACATCAAGGGTAAACTTAACCAATCATTTATGTGCATAAAGAAAGTAACAGTCTACAACAGTACACAGTTTCACTCAAGCACATAAGAAGAGAACAATCCTTCAAAAATTTTGTATATATTTCAGTTACCCGTAGCAATAGTGTTGTTCAAAATATCATGTGAAGCAATATTTGGAAAAAAAATCTACGAGACACGACGTTAATAATATGTGGTTTCTATTAGGTAATATATTGGGCTGGGATATTTATTCAGGCAGCGATAAGTGTTCACATAGCAGAGTAACAGTCATAGACCCTATCTCTGCAGTGTTAGCGCTGGAAACCAGCATCTAAGTCACGTGACTCGGGGCAGAAAGCAGAGTTCCTGTCATTACGCGTCTTGTGAAGTGGAGCTGACAGTTACAGTTTCTCTCGTTTATAGCTGAAACCAAGCATTGATTTTGACAATTCAGTGAAGCGTAGTACAACTCTTACACATGTAGTAGTGCAGTTAACCTACTTACTCCGAAACTCTCCATAATAAAGCAGTGGTTACGGTTTTTACATGTGGACAAGTTGAAATGCGTTGACAGTTTTTTAACAAGCGACAGAATGACTGTTCTTTAGTGAATGCTATTTTTGCGCTATGAATTCTTGTAGTTCACCCCTTCCACAGGAGTGGAAGGCAAAATAACAATTTCGAACACTGCGTTAGTTTTCTAACGATTTAACAAGAACTTGTGTCAAATGCTTTAGTAAGCTTTTGTAGGAAAGGAAATTCTTTTATTTGCAAACTGTCAGGTATTTACATAAAATAAGCATGTATTTTCTCTGACTTTTGCTTAATGCAGTACTAGTACCGAAACGATATCAAGATAGGAAGCGTAATATATTACAAAACGTTGATTATATTGGTGTAGTAAGCTAGATATTAACTATATGTCGTCCCAAAATCTTAGTCATTCACACAGTCTTACATCTAAGGATCAACATCCATCCTAACTTTCAACTTATGGAAATACCTATGCAAGTGTTTGAAAGTAATTCGCTTACACAGCTGAGGTTTTCCTCACTTTATCTAATCTGTAGGATACAAAACAAGACTAATCGTAGCATATGTGAAGGTCTTTACTTCTGTACCTAGCAAAAAGCCTAACATTTGATGTGTAACAAAAATGTCATAAATTGAGCACTTTAAATGCGTAATAATATGATCGGTTTCGTGTCCCGATTCAAGTGACTCAAATGGTTTCAGTAAAATGACGTCATGGGCAGCCTATGCTATCTATAGTCTATGGTAACAGTAATTATACGTAAGTGGTAATTCCAGAGAATAATGTAGAAAGCCCAACAGAAAGTGAAACATCGCAAATCAATAAATAAGAAATAAGAGGCTAGAAAAAGAGTCAAATTTCCACAAAGCGCTGAATGGTTTGATCTGAGACAAGTTTGTTGGCTATTTTCCGCTGTAAGTATATAATTATTAGTTTTATACATTCAAAACATTTCTCTTGCTTCAGGCAAGAGTATTTAATTTTCGCAGACGTTTCACCTTTTACATCATTAGAGAAAACAGTAGTAGAACTTCTAAAAAAAAAGCACCAGAATACTGACACGCTATTCTCTTTCCCTTCATTCTTTCCTGATCATCTTCGTGTAGCCTCGAAAACATACAGGGTCACCCAAAAGCCCGGTAACATTTGAAAATTCAGTACTTCACGAAGTAATATAAGTAGAGATGTAACAATTGCCACATATTCTCTAAACGATATGGGGTTTTATTGAAACAAAAAAAGGACAAAAGTGACCAACAAACGCAATAATGAAAATTAGAATTGATTTTTAGCAAAGAAGATGTTCTTTATAATAAATTCTGAACATGTCGGCCGTCACTCATTAAGAGTATTTTGATTAGAATTGTACAGCAAATCGGTAGGTGTGGTGAGAAATTACCGTAAGATGTTGTCTTTCAGCAACCCTGATGAGATCGGCCGATCGCTGTGTAGTTGTGACTTCAGGTTACCACACTCTCAATAGTCATTCAGATTGAGGGCTGGGGACCTGTGAGGCCAAGCATGGCGGAAATGGCGACTCAACAAGCGATCCTTACCAAACGATGTACGCATGAGATCTTTCACACTTGTAGCAATATTGAAACGATCACCATCCTGCATGGAAGTCGTACCTTCGAGCAGCTATTCAACAGCCAGGCTAGGGATGATGCGATTCTATTAACATACTGGCGTACTCAGCACCCATCACGCTGACAGTCTGAAAAGCAGCACCTCGCATTTCCTCGAAGAAAACAGGGTCCGATTACAACTCATGTAGTGATTTCACACCACACTGTGAGTTTTTCGTCACGTTATGGGGTAGTTCTAGGATTCCCAGTAGATAAAATTCTGCATTTGTGGGTGTTGACAGACACTCGGAGTGTGAAATGGGCATCCTTGGTCCACAACACGTTAGGTAGCCAATGGTCATCATTCTTCACCTTTTGACGTGCCCACATAGCAAATGCTCTCCGCATCAAAAAATCTCTGGCTAAGAGTTCATGATGACTCTGGATTTTGGTTAGCATCATTGGAATGTACGCTTTTAGTGCTCTCGAAACATTAGTTTGTGGAATGTTGGTGCGACATGCGACTTCACAATGTGGAGTTGATCCTGGCAAAGTCTCTCTTTCTTTCTCAGCTGTTCGAACAGCAGTAGTACTTGTGCTCGGTCGCCCACTAAGTGGACAATCGTACGAATAACCCGGGCATTTGAACTTCATGACCCTTGTCTTTATGATCATTGTCTTCATGACCATTGTCTACTTGTTAG
The DNA here is from genome assembly GCF_021461395.2 of Schistocerca americana. Classification (NCBI taxonomy): domain Eukaryota; kingdom Metazoa; phylum Arthropoda; class Insecta; order Orthoptera; family Acrididae; genus Schistocerca; species Schistocerca americana. The sequence goes on from NC_060122.1 coordinate 684,494,575, forward strand.
AAGGCCCTTATTATGGCGATAAGATCGAAAGGCTGCAGGAGCACATTCTCCATTCTGATAGTAAAGATCCCCTTACAGTGCTTTTTCTGGTAAAGTCAACATGCCGCAACTGCTGGCACATCTGACTCCCTTCCCTTCTACAGCTCGTTTTATACCCGATTCTCATACGGCGTCATTGACGTCCAGCGCCACCTGTTGGCCGGTTTTTCCACTCGTTTTTGGTTTCAGTGAAACCTCATGTCATTTGAAGCATGTGATTCAGTTCCTCCGTTCAAAAGGGTTCATAGGGCTCTGAGCAGTATGGGACTTAACATCTGAGGTCCGTGAATTAGTGCACTTATAGAAGTTAACGGACGATTGAGTCACCCCGCACATCCAACTGTGTCATCTCGATCGCCTGCCCCTTTTTTCCACTTTCCCACAACTATAAACATCCAACATTCTATAACTTCCCTCCTCCAAAACCCACAACACCACTCCAAATGTCTTAATATAATGTTAATATCAGTATAGTAAGTACCCTACAAATCGCCAGTAGCGCCATTAAAAAAATGTTGCTCACAGGCATGCACATATAAACCTGAAAAACACTCTCACCACCTCACCCTCTCCCCTACCTCTCGCTCTCGCTCGCTCTCGCTCCCTCCCTCTCGCTCTCGCTCTCTCCCTTACACACACACACACACACACACACACACACACACACACACACACACACAAAGAGAGAGAGAGAGACAGAATGAGAAACATTAAGCACACAAAAGGAAAGACCACACAGGTTGGTAACTCTCATGTCTACAAAGTAGTCAACAGAAGGCAAATACCCAAACAGTTCTTCCACAAATGGTTCGAAGTTGTTACTTCAGCTAATCTGAAGAAGTCTCACGCAGAAGGGAATAAAACACCAGTAAATTTAGACATCGTGTACGAACCTCAGATCCGATGTAGCCAAACCCCGAAATTTTAACAGAAGTAAACACCAACCGCGAAAGCATCCATCGTATTAGTATTTTAAATTGTCGCGACCTTACGCAATAAGTGATTAGGTGAGTGGGAAACGAATTATAAGAGACCCCACTTCGACTCCTACCGCACATAAAAGACAGTAAAAAATTAAGAAGAAGTCACCAGAAATGTAATTCGCCTGATAAGAGGAAGTTTATAAACAAGGAAAGAGCGAACAATAATTTAACCTTAATTATCCAAAGCAAGAAGACCGCAGCGCACGGGCAAACCTAAAAAAACGTGGAGGACTAATTTATTCTTTTGTAATTTCACGGAAGATGTGCAATTTATATAAAACTGAAGTTTCCAGGACAGCCGGTACCCCGTCTCTCTCAGTCTGAGAAGGATTTGCATTTAGGATTCTGCAGTCAAACACGAATATTGCAGTTATCAGTTTTCCCCGCTATTAACGTGCTGTCTGCCGAATTATAGGGGATCGTAACTCGAGGGGAGATAAATTTCGTTCGAGTGTCGAGCACTTGTCAGCGTTGTAACTGGTTGCGTACTTCGTGATATGGCCAATAAACAATTGCATCCGGATGGAAATGAATTCGTATGTGCCGGAGTCGGTAATTGCTGCCCGCGACAGTTCCCTCGTAATTCTGTGCCCACCGCTGCGCCAGATAAAACTAATAACGTTCGTCACGAGCACTTGGTCACTCCCAGCTGCATGTCCCATCTTCAGCAACCTCAGACGGCTGTCCGTCCATGCTGCTGTTCCTTGTGCTTACAGAAATTATGGTTTTAAATTCCAAGCAACAACTGGCAAGATTCTTGCACTTCGCTTGTTGTAATGTCCGGATTACATGAAAGTACGTTTTCAGAAAAATGCCAAGAATATGGGCCCCTTCTTTCACATAATGTTGACCCAAGAATCAATTTATAACTGAATCTGACCACATTTCGTAAATAATGAAAAGTAGAGTAGAGTACACTCAGTGCTCAACGGAAAGAATTGAAAACGAAAAATGAAGAACGGACCTACATTTATGGTCACAGTTAGGTCTAGAGGGTTCATAATCTGTTCCTTTGAGCGTGTAAATGGTCTTCCTTGTAACAAAATATGGCTCTGAGCACTACGGAACTTAACATCTGAGGTCATCAGTCCTCTATAACTTAGAACTGCTTAAACCTAACTAACCTAAGGACATCACACACATCTGTGCCCAAGGTAGGATTCGAACCTGCGGCCGTAGCAGTCGCTCGGTTCGGGACTGAGGCGGCTAGAACCGCTCAGCCACCGCGGCGGGCGTTCCTTGTAACAATGAGCTGGTGAGCATGAGTAGCCCAGTCTAACAGCCTACACATATCCACATAAACCTCATATATATATATATATATATATATATATATATATATATATATATGATTAGCAGAAGCTTTTTGCTGATAAGAGATCTTGAAAAAGTTTGTGCCGATCGCAGTTTTGCTTCACATTGACAAACGCTCATGCTGAAAGGCTGCGTTTGAAATGTGTGCACATTATTAAAAAAAAAAATGTTCAAATGTGTGTGAAATCTTATGGGACTTAACTGCTAAGGTCATCAGTCCGTAAGCATACACACTACTTCACCTAAATTATACTAAGGAAAGACACACACACCACGCCCGAAGGAGGGCTCGAACCTCCGCCGGGACCAGCCGCACAGTCCATAAATGCAGCGCCCCAGGCCGCTCGGCTAATCCCGAGCGGCAATTGTTAACGTTTTCTGATTTAAAGGAGCATCATCATTTATGAGTAAAGCCTGTATTTGACAGTTTTAAGTGTGTATCTTTTGCCAAAACACAATACCATTTTCACGAACGTACCTTGCAATAGCCATTGTGACACAATCCTGAAACAGTGCGTGTACAGGTAGCCAAAGGGGTTAGTGCGAATGCTCGCGTAAAGTGGGAAATCCGTATTCCATTCCTGGTCTAGCACAAATTTTCAGGGTCGTCGCTCTACACTGTCCAGTCACAATAATGTGATCACCGCCTATGTTCGACGTCAACATGTGATAATTACTGACGGCAGGTGGCATTACTAGCAGTGGAATGTATACAGGGTGTTACAAAAAGGTACGGCCAATCTTTCAGGAAACATTCCTCACACACAAATAAAGAAAAGATGTTATGTGGACATGTGTCCGGAAACGCTTAATTTCCATGTTAGAGCTCATTTTAGTTTCGTCAGTATGTACTGTACTTCCTCGATTCACCGCCATGATTTCATACGGGATACTCTACCTGTGCTGCTAGAACATGTGCCTTTACAAGTACGACACAACATGTGGTTCATGCACTATGGAGCTGCTGCACATTTCAGTCGAAGTGTTCGTACGCTTCTCAACAACAGATTCGGTGACCGATGGATTGGTAGAGGCGGACCAATTCCACGGCTTCCACGCTCTCCTGACCTCAACCCTCTTGACTTTCATTTATGGGGGCATTTGAAAGCTCTTGTCTACGCAACCCCGGTACCAAATGTAGAGACTCTCCGTGCTCATATTGTGGACGACTGTGATACAATACGCCATTCTACAGGGCTGCATCAGCGCATCAGGGATTCCATGCGACGGAGGGTGGATGCATGTATCCTCGCTAACGGAGGACATTTTGAACATTTCCTGTAACAAAGTATTTGAAGTCACGCTGGTACGTTCTGTTGCTGTGTGTTTCCATTCCATGATTAATGTGATTTGAAGAGAAGTAATAAAATGAGCTCTAACATGGAAAGTAAGCGTTTCCGGACACATGTCCGCATAACATATTTTCTTTCTTTGTGTGTGAGGAATGTTTTCTGAAAATTTGGCCGTACTTTTTTGTAACACACTGTGTAAGGCGTGTCGGGGGGCGGGGGGGGGGGGGGGGGCAGAACAGTACAGACGCTGTCGTAATGCGGAATCGGAGTGCTTTTTCTGAGGTTCAAAATGGCATGTCATTGGCTTTCCGACCAACGGTGCAAGTATTTCAGAAACGGCTAAGCCGCCTTCTTTAAAGTAAACCGTACACGACTAAACGACTGTATCCAAAACTGGCGCCAAGGCGTCTGTGTTCACCATGGGCCGTAGATAACAGGGGTGAACGACGGTTGTAAAGATATATATGGGCGAATGGACATGCAACTGTTGTGCAACTGATGGTCCAGATGAATCAACGGGCTACCAACAGTGCCTTCTCAACGACCGATCATCGAGCTTTGCTACGTACGGGTCTCTGCAGCTGGTGCCCGGTTCATGGACCCATGCTGAGCGTAGTCCATCAGCGACGATGCCAGAAATTTGCACGCTAATACCGCAACTGGAAAAACTGGTAGAAGCCGACCTCGGGGAAGATCAGTTTGGATTCCGTAGAAACGTTGGAACACGTAAGGCAATACTGACCTTACGACTTATCTTAGAAGAAAGATTAAGGAAAGGCAAACCTACGTTTCTAGCATTTGTAGACTTAGAGAAAGCTTTTGACAATGTTGACTGGAATACTCTCTTTCAAATTCTAAAGGTGGCAGGGGTAAAATACAGGGAGCGAAAGGCTATTTACAATTTGTACAGAAACCAGATGGCAGTTATAAGAGTCGAAGTGCATGAAAGGGAAGCAGTGGTTGGGAAGGGAGTGAGACAGGGTTGTAGCCTCTCCCCGATGTTATTCAATCTGTATATTGAGCAAGCAGTGTAGGAAACTAAAGAAATATTCTAAGTAGGTATTCAAATCCATAGAGAAGAAATGAAAACTTTGAGGTTCGCCGATGACATTGTAATTCTGTCAGAGACAGCAAAGGACTTGGAAGAGCAGTTGAACGGAATGGACAGTGTCTTAAAAGGAGGATATATATGAAAATCAACAAAAGCAAAACGAGGATAATGGAACGTAGTCGAATTAAACCGGGTGATGCTGCGGGAATTAGATTGGGAAATGAAACGCTTGAAGTAGTAAAGGAGTTTTGCTATTTGGGGAGCAAAATAGCTGATGATGGTCGAAGTAGAGAGGTTATAAAATGTAGTCGGGCAATGGCAAGGAAAGCGTTTCTGAAGAAGAGATATTTGTTAGCATCAAGTATAGATTTAAGTGTCAGGAAGTCGTTTCTGAAAGTATTTGTATGGGGTGTAGCCATGTATGGAAGAGAAACGTGAACGATAAATAGTTTAGACTAGAACAGAATAGAAGCTTTCGAAATGTGGTGTTACAGAAGAATGTCGAAGATTAGATGGGTAGATCACATAACTAATGAAGGTATTGAATAGAATTGGGGAGAAGAGGAGTTTGTGGCACAACTTGACAAGAAGAATGGACCAGTTGGTAGGACATCTTCTGAGGCATCAAGGGATCACAAATTTAGCACCGGAGGGCAGCGTGGAGGTAAGAATCGTAGAGGGAGACCAAGAGATGAATACACTAAGCAGATTCAGAAGGATGTAGGTTGCAGTAGGTACTGGGAGATGAAGAAGCTTCCACCGGATAGAGTAGCATGGAGAGCTGCATCAAACCAATCTCTGGACTGAAGACCACAACAACAACAACAGCTGAATGCCTTATTGACAAGAAATTCAAATTACTATGTGGCTGAAGGCCCCAAAAGTAATAACTCAAAATTAAAACTTTTTTTTTAAGCAGTCATCACAATCTGATCAAACCAAGAGAGAAGAGGGCCCCAGACAGTGCTCCAAGGATCGGCCTGGGAAGGTCGCACAACTTCGTAACCGATGATACAGCCAGCCAAGAGTTGTACTCACTTAACTGGATGGCAAGTCAAACTAGTGACAGTTTAAACGCAGACCAGCACTCTTGCAAAATCTACCTAACGTCTGATAACCAAAACAACGATGGAATGACCCAGGCAAGGCGGAACCGGCGGACACTACTGCGTCTTGAAAATCCGGTATTTAGAACATCCAGAAGCAGAAGGGACCACTATGACCAAAGCAGTCCAAAAGAAACAACATATCCGGACCACAGTCAAGGAGGCTGTCGAACTACACGCCTTACCAGACAGCAGCGGCAAGGCGAGGAAAGGTACACTGTCGCGAAAATACGATAACCTCCAGGGGATGTAACTGGGGCGTTAGCGGTCATTAGGCAGAAAAATACCGCTGGTTGAACTTCTCCAATACACACAAGGAATTTAATGATTAATAATAAGAAGCCCAGTATGACTAATTAATTTCGCCAACTCCAAACACTCCACTCGTTACTCTTCGTCTCAGCGACCCTGCGAGCAACAACGCTCGAACAAACGGCGTGATCTCAAAATAGTGGAGGTTTCACTACTGGGCTAATGTTCACTCAACTCAAACGTTCTGGGTCCGGTGGACAACGAGGTTGTGGCCCTCGCAACCACAGACCCTCGATCTGGCAGTGCCTGCATGCCGCCAGCAGTCCCGGCCTGTTCTCCCACTGCCGGACCTCCCAGCTGCTCCGTCCCAACCGAACTCCCCGACACACTCCGATGTGGAAACACTTGACGTCCTTCCAAAGGTAGTACCACCGTGCTAGATATCGATAACCGCTGCAGCTGCCACTCGCGGACAGACAACGCTAGCAACCGTAGTGGCGCCTTTAAGCACAAGAAGAAAACAAGACGGCACTATACCTGTTACACGATGCCAACCTACCAACGGCACCAACGGGAGCCGCAACACGGCTCAACTTCGAATTGATTTACCAATACGAGGTCTTTGAACTCTCAATAATGAATATGTTTCCTGGACGGTAAAATACTAACGTAGAGTACAGGTTGTGTCACCAGGATTTAGGGATGGCAACATATGGCACTTTGTGTGTAGCCGGGAGTAGTGCACTGACAGTTGAAGCGATTGAGGTTGACAGCTAGCGTAGAACGGGATACTCAGGTTCGAGTCCTGCTCGGCTCAAGTTTTCCCTGTTGTCATTCTAATACACATCCGAAGGTGGTTCATATTGGGAACTGTGTATACATTTCCTATACATAAATCTTTATCCAGAATAGAAAAATTTATTAAATAAAGGGTTTTCTAATATTTTATACATATCTTTTAACATGTGAAATCAACAAGCTTAGATAATGCAAGGAATATCAATAAATAATAAACATTTCATTTTAAGCTGAAATTAGAAAGGCTGAGACACCCTAAGCGTTGACCTCACTCAGATGGTTCTCCCATGTGAACTGAACAAAGCACGGTAAGACTTACGCGAGTATAAAAACAGACAAAAATATTTTTAATTAACACGTGTTGGCAAAATGTACATTACGCATATAAAGTTTACGTAACCGTCAGTTAACACTTGTGGAAACCATGGAAACCAGAAAGGGGTCTGGACGACTATAAAACACTGAAACATCAACCGCAGAAATATTACGTAAGCGCTGGTAAATAATCACGTAAAGTGCGAATTTCAGCCAAAGAACGGGTAGCAATGTACATAGCTTGATTTTAATCCACTCCCTCTTGCTCACTCACTCACTCAGCCCAGCACATTGTCATTATCACTTCGTGTCTCTCTGCCAGTGTGTACTATCTCACAGCCAGTCTTCTTAATTATTTGTCCTACTACAGCTGTCTTTTCTCACTGTCGTTGTCTCCGTTCAAAAATGGTTCAAACGGCTCTGAGAACTATGGGACTTAACTTCTGAGGTCATCAGTCCCCTAGAACTTAGAACTACTTAAACCTAACTAACCTAAGGACATCACACACATCCATGCCCGAGGCAGGATTCGAATCGGCGACGGTAGCGGTCGCGCGGTTCCAGACTGTAGCGCCTAGAATCGCTCGACCACCCCCGCCGGTATTGTCTCCGTCTTACTCTCCCTTACAGCCACTATCTCAATCATTCCTTCCCACTATTGCTGTCTCTTCTTACTACCACTGTTTCTCGCTTCTTCGTTGTCATTGTCATCGACACTGTCACTATCGCTGGCTCTCATTCACTTCTGCTTTCTCCGTATCTTCATTCGTCTCCCTTATGCACTGTCTCGTTCACTCTTTTCCTGCCACTGTTCTGTCCCTGCCAAATATGTTCCACTGTCACGGTTTCCCTTATTCTCTTCACAATGCCACTGTCTCCTTCGATCTTTCTATGCCACGACCACTATTTACTGTCTCCCATTACTTGTTAGTTTTCCGTCTGTTTCCCACTGCCACCAACTCCTCTCTCAGCACAAAACATCCTGAATGTATTTACAAGTATGGGAAAAATTTGAAAGGTGATGAGACAGGTAGAATGAGGCAGTTGGTACCCTACTTTTCAGTCGGAGTCTTCCAAAACGGAGCATATTGGCCTTCTGTGTGTTGCGATAGGAACATTGTTTCACTGGTTACCATCTTTTCACTGACGTGAAATGATCTTCATAGGTCAGTAAAATTTTGATAATTTACCTATGTGAACCTGAAATAACTCAAAACTATTGATACAACTCAGACCGGATTTTACATGTCCAAAAATTTTGCATGCGTTTCAGTACTACCACTTGGGGTTCGCTGAAACCTTTTGATGATAGTGGACACTCTTTACATCATATTTTTCCGCTCTTCATCAATTTATAAACTACGCTTTCGTCTCATGCCGGATTGTAGGTGCGTTTGTACGTGTACAAACAGGGTTACTTTGAACCCTTGACTCTCGGGACTGCTAAAGGCCTCAAAAAACTTTCAAGTTTGTTCGAGATTGAGATCTTAAAAATACGTCGTAAAAATTATTCCATTTGCTGTGCATGGCCGTCTTGGAATCTGCAGCTCGGTCTTGGTACTAAAAAAAAAAAAACATGTTTTTCAGAAGTCTTTCGTAAAAAATATATAATTTTGGAAACGGGAAGATAGCCCTTCTAGATAAACATGTAGAGAATATGCCATCAAAATTTTAGCACTTTGAATCAGTTAGTTATTTGGATATTTGCTGCTGACGTAGAAAAAATTGTGAGGAACACTTTTTCCGGATTTTCTCAAGAGCCTCCCATTAGCTACATGGTGCCTCCTCAAGCCCCTTAATTCCCACCGTCTATTACATTAACGCTAAAAGATCCAATTGATTTGTTCCATTTGCCTAAGCTGGAAATGTGTATAGTAGTTACAGTAAGACGGTCGCTGGCCCAAGAGCAGTTCAAAATACTTGAACCTACATTTCTTTCTCCAGTACAACCCGAGGCATGAGCCCCGAAACAATCCCGTTTTTATGAGCGGTGTTTTCGAACATGTCGGTAGCTCATGCTGTCACAGGCTCGAACTTGGTAGGCAGATATAACAGTGACGTAACGAATTTTACAGATGTAAGCTAGCCTAACCGGTATACTCTTTAAATAAACCTTGGGTTAATTCCGATCTAAAACACATGGTATAAAGAGACCTACGGAACAACGGGTATCTCAGAACGGCATCTCATAAAGTATATACACAAAGGAACTCACCGAACGTGTCCTTACTCCTCAGTAATTCCACTTTTCCGTGGCCCTGAAGACAAGAATAACCGACCAAGTTCCAAGACCGCCTTCCACCAAATGTGAAAAAGGTGCTTCTCAGGAACACCTGCCCTTTGCTGGATGCAAAAGTGACGTTTGCTTAGGTAGCTTACGATTTCATATCGGAACAATGCACAGGTTCACTATCAAGGCATGTAGGCAGCACAATTTATGGGCACGAATTTCTTAAGTTATTCTGAGTGAAAACAAATCGAAGAGTTTTAGTTGAATTACTATTATTATTATTGTTATCTTTATTTTTTGTTATTATTAAAACTCACCTATGGTCTAGAGGTAGCGTGTTTGATTAGTTACCAAAGTGTCATGAATCTCGGGACGAACCCAGCTAATGCTTAAACCTAGAACAAATACCCCGTAGCGATGACGACCGAAGACTTCCGGCGTAAGATGTCACAGTCACTCTGCCAATGACACTTTCTCGAAGAGCGGATAGAGGTTCAGGTCACTCACTTGTCCCTGGGATGGGAAGCTCCTCGAAACAATCGGAATAATCAGCAATGATCAACGACATGAGACTGCAGAAGGTAATGGAACCCACTGCATTGGAGATACCTAAGGTATACCTGCAGGACATACGGCCTACAACGAAATAGTGTCATGATGATATCTCTCTGAGGGAACTTCCAAGAGGGAGGTGACACTGAATAAAGATGAAATATCCAATGGAGGGACAATATTCTACGAGCCGGAGCACGGAATGCCAAACGTTTGAAAACAGTACGAAATCTAGACAGTATGAAAAGGGAAATGCTAAGGCTCAATCTAGATACAGTGGGGTTTAGTGAAGTGATAAAGAAGGAAGAGAGCGATATCCGGACAGACGAAAATACGGTAATGTCATAAAATGGTTCAAATGGTTCTGAGCACTATGGGACTTAACTGCATAGGTCATCAGTCCCTTAGAACTTAGAACTACTTAAACCTAACTAACCTACGGACATCACACACATCCATGCCCGAGGCAGGATTCGAACCTGCGACCGTAGCAGCAGGGCGGTTCCGGACTGTAACGCCTAGAACCGCTCGGCCACACCGCGGTAATGTCAACATCAGCATAAACTGATGTAACGGGAGTAAGATTTGTTATGAATAGGAAAGGAAGGCAGAGAGTGAGTCAGTATGAACAAATTAGTGATACAATTGTTTTCAGCAGGTTAGACAGATAACCAACGCCGCAACAATAGCTTAGGTATAGCGAGTCGACGTCGCAAGCAGAATATAAACGTATAGAGAAAGTATATGAGGTTATTAAACGTGTAGTTCAATACGTAAAGGAATACGGTAATCTAATAATCATGTGGGATTGAAACACTGTTTGTAGAGTAAGGAGTAGAAGGAATACGGACTAGGAAGTGGGGACCGAGCGAGGTGGCGCTGTGGTTAGCACACTGGACTCGCATTCGGGAGGACGACCGATAACCCCGCGTCCGGGCATCCTGATTTAGGTTATCGGTGACTTCCCTGAATCGCTCCAAGCAAATACCGGGATGGTTCGTCTGAAAGGGCACGGCCGACTTCCTTCCCCGTCTTTCCCTAATGCGAAGAGACCGATGACCTCGCTGTTTGGTCTCTACCCCCAAACAACCCAACCCTAGGAAGTGGGAATGAGCGTGGTGCACGACTAATTTAGTTCTGCAATATATTTCACATGTTAATAGCGAGTAATTCATTCAATAAAGAAATAGGTATATACTGGAATGTTCGAGGTGGCTTACATCATGGTGAGACAGAGGTACCGAAATTTGATATGGATGCAAGGCGTACCCAGGACCAGACTCAAATCGTGATATAATAATGAAGTTTAAGAGGATCACCCGGAAGAATTAGTGTGGAAGGACGTCGTATGCTCACGTACTGAGGGCTAAATTACTGTCAGACAATAAAATTTCTGGAGGAAGCAAACTTGGCTTGCGAATCCATCTTGCCTCAGGACTGTGAATTGTACATCGATCACCTATTTCCAGCTACAGACAGAAATTTTAAATCTGATAAACAAGCGTTATGGATCCGGATATCCTGGTTACCTTTCTAGTTTTCTAGTGATTTTCCTGTGATTCTCCTGGTGAATGACTGGTACTGAGCTTAAATACAAACGGCAGGGAGGAAGACGATGGCAATTTTGACATTTCGCAAACGATTCTATATAGGTGAGCACTATATACAAGCAGGCACTATGTACAAGTGTGATGTAATCAGGGCAGCACAAGGCACTGACGTGCTGGGAAGAACTCATATGATTCTGTTATGGAAGCACGTTGTGACCTGTGTGTAGGGGCCGAACCGGGCTGAGGAAACCTGACATAAGTATTAAAGAGCACTCCACTTGTCCTCTCCAGAGGAACTACGTCAGACACGTGTAGGAAAGATGTAGAAATAAGTGAGTCCGAAGGCTCAAATCAGGCAATCGTGTCGCCATTCGGTCCCCGTCTAGAACCGGAGAGGATAACGACTGTTTGAGTTGCAGGTCAAACCACGGCGACCCAGGTGATAGATACCGGCGGCCAACTAATCCCCTAAAACTACCGCGAACCTCCGCTGCACGAACACGTCATTGTTGTGACGGGTCGCGCCGCACCTTGGGAGCTGCAACGGCGCGAGGAGCCAGAGGGCTGCTGGCCTCCGCTCTTTGGCTGACATCGTCCGGCAGACTGCAAGCTGCTGTACGAAGGGGCGGGGCTGGGGCGCGAACTCGCGGCCTCCGAGGTGGAGAGCTCTCCTGCTAAGGCTCACTATAACGCGTGCAGACAGCTGTTTCCCTTCGGTGCTCTACGTGAGTCCACGAGGGAGCAGTCATTCGTGTACCTAGTTTCCGGCGCAGCCAATGCAAGTACGCTGCGCGACGTCATCACGAGGATCAGCGGAAGGTTGGCTGTGCATCTTCGATACAATTCAGTCCATGACACGCTTGCCGGTGTTTCTCTGCACCCTTCCGCGTGAGTCACCCCTTTCTTCCAAAACATTCTCGATCGTTCTGATGGGTACAACCCCTGAAACCCCTGAGCTCGGGGGGGGGGGGGGGGGGGGGGGTTGCTAGAATGTGGTCGTTTGGCTTTCCAACACAATACGTTGTGTCGGAAAGTGTTCGTACACGTCCATTTCTGCTTTCTGGAGAGAGAGTAGGTTTTGGTGATTGGTGAGTGAGGAAGTGGCACTTGACGTAGGTACCTCAGCGCAGTGTGGTGCAGCGAGTTTTTTATTTACGTTATTTTTGATGTTTGCTCTATTTGTCAGTCAGTTGCGTGTGATGGGGTACAGGATGTTCAGAGTTACTATTGTGAAGCCATAGGCCCCCTTGGATCCTTGTTCAGAGGTAATGGTGCACATTATAATTTGGTGCCAGTGAGGAATTCATTTTGCAATTTATCTGGGCACGAGTTGTGTGGAGTGGCCGAGCAGTTCTAGGCGCTACAGTCTGGAACCGCCCGACCGCTACGGTCGCAGGTTCGAATCCTGCCTCGGGCATGGATGTGTGTGATGTCCTTAGGTTAGTTAGGTTTAAGTAGTTCTAAGTTCTAGGGGACTGATGACATCAGATGTTAAGTCCCTTAGTGCTCAGAGCCATTTGAACCATTTTTGAACGAATTGTGTACCAGAGCTGTGGCAGCTGTTTGTATGTTCTGTATTGGTCACCTGTCGAGTAGTTGTACTGGGTGCAGATGGGCGATGATTGGTCGGAGGAATTAATTTGTGTTTACACTTTTCGTGTAGGGTTAAATAGGACTTTGTGTTTTGTCTCCTTTTTTTAATAAAATTAATCAATTTAAGATGAAAGTGGAGCACACAAAATGGTGGAAACACGTGCTACTGCCACATGTGCAGCTGCTGCTTTAACTCGGCAAGGGCAAGTGTTAACAGAGCAGTCTGAGGGCATGAAACAGAGTAATTTCGAACTTAATCGTGAGCTAGAGGCTCGTAAAGAGATTCGCGATCAGTCGCTATCAGAATCATGAGAGAGTAAATCTCGACTGAGAGACTTCTGTTTCACATGACCCGACAGCGGTTGCACTGAGTAATCCATTCTCGGGCAAGCCATCGGAGGACGCGGCAGTTTTCATGTTAGGGACGCTGCGAAAGCACCTGGGTGGTCAAATGAAATAACCCAGTTATGCGTTGGCTGTTGACGCAAAAGCATATGTTGTCTACCGCGAGGCATTGAGCAAAGCACATACGTTCCAGGAGTGGGCCACCGGATTGTGTCAGCAGTACCAAAAGCAGAACAGGCCGCGATTTTTTCGGGAGAAATTAAGTACGTTGTCGATGTAGCGTATCGAGTCTGTGAAATAGTTCTAGGATAGAATCCGCAAGCTAAGTGCAAAGACACTTCTACAGATCCAGAATACAGAAGCTAATAGGGTACTCATACAGGAGGAAGAAAATGGAGTGGTGGATTATTTTGCGTGGTATATCGCCTGAAATGTCAAGGAGGGTACGGATGGAGAGCTCGGAGGACTTATTCAGCTATTGCGATCACAACAGTTGTGGAGGAGGTGGATATGGCCACAAAGAAAAGAGTGGAACACCGCATATTCGCTTCTGAAGTCAAGTGTTATAGATTTTATGGGGAAGGACATGTAAGGAAGCATTGTAAGCAACCAGAGTGCAATGCGTATTGCACAGTTGGGCACCCGGTATTTGATTGTAGAGGTGGGAGGATGGAAAGCACCTGCAAGGGGAGCAGCTGTTAAACGCAAACGGGATTGCTTCATCTGTCGGAAGGCAGTCCCGATAGAGCGTAACACGACATAAATTACAGCACAGACGAAATGCAGCTTAGTGGGTCTAGTGAGTAGCAGGAATTTCCTAACGAATAGCTGGGTCTTATTTTCTCTGCAAGACTTCGAAAATGACATGAAAATTATTTTCTATTTCTGACTTTACGTTAACAAACTTTCCACTGAGTTTGATAGAAATACAGTATTTCTGTGCTCTCCGTTGCTCTGTTTCCCTTTTAACAATATTCCAATTTTTTTTTTTAATTTCATTGTCAGAGGTGCTAATCTCAGACATAATGTACATGCTCCTCGACTGTTTAATAGCTTTTCTTAATACAGTGCAGTAGCATTGCTAATATTTGTTTCTGGATCATTACTCTTCTAACCATAAGATACATTTTCCTTTTCTCTTTACAAGATATTTTTATCCCTATAGTAACCTATGACTGTTTAGATGGTTTCTTACAATAATGTTTCACTGTTTTCTTCGGGAAATTGTTTTGAAATATACTCACAAATACTCAAATAACTCCCATGATTTCCAGTGCCCCCCCTAACGATTTTGCTATCATCCCGGCGAGTTTATCCTTCCCTTTCCTACTGAGACGCAGGTCATGGCTTGTAAAGACCCATCTACCAAAAGCATCAACAGGACAAAGCAGCCGCTGAAGCAGCTGATCTAATTCCACATTGTCCCTCTGACAGAGCTGTTCAATTGAGGCCCATCATACCGCATGAAAGCAGTAACCAAGCCAACATTTGTATGTTTCGTTGCAGATGCTATTTTTACCAGGTCACATTCAATATCGTAGCCCTTATCCCTATCGATACTGTTTCCGGCTCGATACACTATCGCAACATGATCCTGCCTTGTAAAACCCCTGCACAATGATCCTACATCCTCTATCGCTTGGCTAAGACATGCACTGGGCCTGAAAACACTTGTAACCTTGTACCCGTCACCTAATTTTTCCTCCAAGATCTGGCCCATATCTTTTCCATGGCTACTGCCTAACAACAGAACTTTCCTCTTGCTTCCTACTTTTTTTGAAACAGTTGGTTTGCCGGCCGCGGTGGTCTCGCGGTTGTAGGCGCGCAGTCCGGAACCGCGCGACTGCTACGGTCGCAGGTTCCAATCCTGCCTCGGGCATGGATGTGTGGGATATTCTTAGGTTAGTTAGGTTTAAGTAGTTCTAAGTTCTAGGGGACTGATGACCACAGCTGTTAAGTCCCATAGTGCTCAGAACCATTTGACCCATTTGAAACAGTTGGTTTCCTGGTGAAAGTCTGTTGAGTATTAACTACACTTACGTCTACCTGAGCCTCCTCCTTAGCTGCCTAAGGTACCAAAGCAAATCTATTGTTTATGCCAATGATGAAACTATCAGATAATGTTTTCCTTCTGTGGTCACAGTTTCTTGCTTCCACTTCTCACCTGTCTTTACACTTCTCCCTCCTTAACCTCATCAGCTCCTCCATCGCAATATCCAGTTCTGCCTTAGGGGGTCTAATCCTCCCTTCCTGTTCAGCTAGTTTCCTACCCCTCCAACATACTTTGTAATACCATGGAAGAGACGAATTTTCTTTCCAGATTTCCATGCCACTACATCACCCTCAACGTAAATATCTGTCACAGTAGCTGCACAGAACCCCAGAGCTAACTATCCTATGGCAGCTCAAACTGTATACATGTCCTAATTAGGCTTTATGAGATAAATATAACTAGCATCATTCACATAATAAGTATGAAATAATTACTACACGTTCGACTACCTCACTAAGGAAGACTAAACGTTCTTATTGACGGTAAACATTACTTGTAACTTTAGAGTAGAGCATCTGTAGCTTTAAGACAAGATTGTAGGTTACTGTTTACGCAGATGTAAGCACCTGTAACAAAAATAAATCGGCACCAGCAGGTTGTATATTGTTTAGTATCTGCAATAATAAATTGTTAACTACCTGATAATGTAACTGGCTAGTCACTTAGAAATGAAAATGTTTCACTAGCTACAACCTTAACCAACTACCCGTAGTATGTGTACCAGTCGTAAAAAGTGGATGAATTGAAGCTGTGAGCAGCTGTTTGAATGTGAGTATATAGCCAAGATCGGCTAAAAACAACATTGTATGGTCAAGCTATATTACTAAAAATTTACTGACTACAAACAGTAAATTAGTGGTCATATGAGTGTAGCCTCTTACTGCATACTATTGAAACTAGTTTACTGATCGAGACCTGCTGATTACATCTTACTAAATATGACTACAAACAACCAGTTGTAGTAGCAACTGTTATCAAATGACAATATCCTACCTAAGGAAATTAATAGGTTCATTTAATTGACTGTCTACACCTAGGAAATTATACCAGACGTTGATTGTACGCCACTGGATTCGTAATAGACCAATAATATGAAAAATGTGAGGGAGGCAGGAAACGAGGAAATAGGGTGTGGGAGGGGGGGGGAGGGGGGTGGATGGCAGGGCAAGCATCTCATTGTTGACACCTGCAAATAATGGAATAGTTTTAAGTATGTACCATTTTATATCTTTAGATTTGTATTTTTTTTTTAAATTTACATCCATGATTTTTATATTGTTATCCTGCTCCTACTTATTTGTGGTGTATTTTCCCGTAGAGCCTTCTGAAGAAAGGCGCTAAGTGCCTGAAACTCGATAAGAAATTAAATTCCTTTTAAGCAACTGGTTGCTGATTGTTTCTACACATATAGCTCCAGTTGCTGGAGACGAGCAAATTATTGTTTTATTGCTACGAATGATGGACAGTTTCCTATTCCCCTTTCGACTCTCCATGCAACCACTGACGACCGGGCACGCATCACATGGCTTGATCCTTACAAATATTATCGTTACAGTTATTGACAACCAGCATAAATAGATTGCTAGAAACATTACTGTAACTCTGATTCATGGAATTCAAGGAATAAAATGAGACCCGTAAGACTGAGAATGGCTGACGCTACTCACGTTTTATAACACATATATACAGTGATTGGCCAGAACATTACGACCATCGGTATAAGCCCGTCCAGGCGACAGCAGCGTCACCTGGCGAGGAACGACTGCTACTCAGACACACGCAGGATGCATATAGTATCAGTGAGCACGCTGTCCGTGTGTAGAGTGGCGAAGGCGTGCCATGTATCTGAGTTTTATGAAGGGGAGATGGTGATGGCCCGAAGGCTTGGCACGACTAATTCGGAGTACTGTGATGAGCGCCTTCAAAACGTGGGGAAACGAAGGTTAAACCACGTCCACACCTCGTGGGTTTGGGCGGCCACCCCTCACCACAGACGTCGGACGTCGTAGGCTGGGCAGACTGGTATAACAGGACAGGGGACGATCTGTGGCGGAACTAACATCAGACTTTAATGCTGGTCTGAGTAAAAATTTGTCTGAACACACATTGAACTGAACACTCCTAACGATGGGCCTCCGCAGCCGTCGAACATGCATGTGCCAGTGTTAACACCACGACATCCCACATCGGCAACTATGACCGAAATGTATAAGCGGCCATCGGCACTGGACTTTGGCGCTGTGTGCAAAGCGTAGCATAGTCTGATGAATCCGATACCTTCTTCATCATGCCAATTGGAGGGAGGGACCCGTCGTGTCCCAGAGAAAGACAAGTTGGCGGCAGCTTCGTTATGCTGCGGGGAACGATCACACGGGCACTCTTGGGTCCAGTGGAGATCGTGAAAGATACCATGACTGCCAAGGAGTATCGTACACTGGTTGCAGACCACGTACACACCTTCATGCCGATCATGTTTCCCGATGGCAGTGGCATTTTTCAGCAAGATAATGCGCCATTTCACAAGAGCAGGAGTATGACAGAGTGGTTCGAGGAACAAAGTGGTGAGTTCCAGTTGATGTGCTGGCCCCCCAACTCACCTGATATGCAGATGTAGTGCAAACTGCCTCCAGCAACCTACCAAGGCCTTACCGCTTCCATGGTAAGATGCATCGCCGCTGTTATCCGTGCCAGAGGTGGACATACCGGCTATTAGGTAAGTCATCATAATGTTCTGGGTGATAAGCATACACAAATCATCCCAATATCTCGTACAAGTTTGTAGCTATTGTGATTGTTCCTGTACCTGTTGGTAGGTCCCCCTTGAGAATTAGTGTGAGCGCAACCTGCATATGAAACGCCGCACGTAAATGTGTTGCAGCATTTCAGTTGAAAGGAAAGCAATGTTACCGACGATTTAGAGGAGGTCAGTAGTGACCAGTTACCAAGTCAGGGTCGTAAAGTTGCCTGCAGAAAGCTTGTATACAGGGGAAGTTTCCCGACGTGTGTACGAAAGTAATGTGGCCCGGTCATAGAATTGGTTCCAGTTGACAGGTACTGTTGGGGACTTTCAAAGCACAGTCCGTATACGTTCAAGATAACAGATACACAAGATGATCGGTATCTATGGCTTTTAAGTCACAGAAAAAGTGGGTTGAGTGCTTTTTAACTGAATTCGGCGTTCAGAGAGGCTCCAGGGCGTCATGTATCGCATCAAACTCGTAGGAGACCATTGGATGAAGCAGATCTCCATTCCCAACGACGAATATTAAGTATACGCCACAACATCTTGGACTCTGTTACAGATGGGCAACAAATCATCGAGAATGGACTCTCCAGTAGTGGCGTCGGACGTTGCTTTCCGGCGAATCTCCGATCTGTTTCTACCGTGATAATCGTGTTTGGAGGCAACCCAGTAGTATCGAATACCTCCAACACATTGTCCCACGTGTGCAACAAGGTGGTGGTGGATGATTTTCTCGGATGGCATTATATTATCGAGTACGCTGGAGTAAACATTTTGCCCGATATGCTACCTAGCACTGAGGGAACTAAGTCTATAGGCGGTCTTTCATTTTAGATAAATAGCTGGCCGTTTATCGTAACTGGTAATTTGAAAAGAAAATTGTGACTGTGCTCCAAAATAAACACTGTAACACTTTGGCAAACATTGTCGTCTCCAGACAACCATTGTCATCTGCAGCCGACAGCTAAAAATATTGTTGCAATTTGTATGGTGAAGCCTTTTCGAGATCAGAGGTCGTTTTACGGTATTCTTAGGGAAAAAACGGAAGAAAAAAGATAGTGATTATTAGTGACGTGATAACCTCATGGAAAGAACAAAATCAGTCTACGGGTCATCAGTATCTTCGAATAGTGGTATCCCGTACGCCGCAGAAACCTGGATCTGAGGCAGGAGTATGCCTTTTTGATATTACGCTATTAAGAAGAGGAGAACCTGGTAATTTCTACATTTGTGTAAATCTAGTATCACCTATACGGCCCTTTCTGTATCGATATGCTTAAGTCCTACTTAGTATTGTGAAGACCAATTTCTGGAGGATAATCATGTCATCGATTTCAGTAATATTAGTTTTAAATATACGGAAGTTCAAAATGGATGATGAACAGTTTAGAAAGTAAGGTAATTGAAGCTTTTGAAATGTGGTACAACAGCAGAATGCTGAAGATTACGTGGGCAGGCCGCGTAACGAGTGAGGAGGTGTTAAATAGAATTAGGAAGAAACGAAGTTTACTGCACAACCAAACTAGAAGGACACTTTCGGAGACATCAGTGGATCATCAATTTAGTATGGTAAATTTTAAGATTAAAAATTGTAAAGGGAAACTAAGAGATGAATACTTGAAGCAGATACAGAAGTACCTTGGTTGCAGTAGTTATGCAAAGATGATGAGGCACAGGAAGAGTAACTTGGAGAACTGAGTCAAACAAGTGTTCTGACTGACGATCACGACAACAACAAGTAACTCACTTCAATTATAGTGCGCTACTGGTGTCAAGTACTGTTATGGAATTCAGGAAAATGTTCCTGGAGTATACGTCTGGAGTAGAACGTAGGATGGAAGTGCAGTATTTACCATCAAATAGAGAGGACAGAAAAAACTACAATGTGTAACTTTGATCTAAATACAAATGATCAGCACTGGAAGCATGTGCTATAATTAATGCTCTTCGTTTATATCCGAGGATGGTCTCTTTTTTAACTGAATGTGATAATACAGTTGAAAATTTGGAAATTTGTGGTAAGGTCTTATGGGACCAAACTGCTGAGGTCATCAGTCCCTAAGCTTACAAAGTACTTAATCTAACTTAAAGTAACTTACGCGAAGGACTACACATACACCCATGCACTCGAACCTCCGACGGGGGAAGCCGCGCAGACCGTGGCAAGGCGCCCAAGACCGCTCGGGTTACCCGGTGTGGCAATACAGTTGACTAAGGGATCATGGGAGCTGCAGATAGCGAGAGAGAATTGAGCAAGATAGTGTGTACTGTGTAACAGGAACGGTAATGCGTAGTGACATATTAGTTAGAAACCAGTACCATGCATATCAGTTGCCTACAGAAGAGCCAATGGACACATCAAGAGAATTACGATATCACATACATTTATGAATAGCTAGAAAATCCAGATTAGCTGCCAGGAAACAATATCTACCTCCTAACAATAATATACGTAAACAAATGATTTTATTTTTATTATAGACCATGAGAATGAATAACCGAAGTATTTCGGTTGAAAATTAAATAAATATTCAGTTAAAGAAGACGGAACTGTTCTTATCTACACGATAAACAAGCACAATCGGAGAAGCAACCGAGACAGATTGTCTGCAAATATTAACAAAATTTCTATGTAAGCTGTGGATCCGTTTTGAAAGAGTTAGCCCTTTGCTGAACGTTAATGGATTGCCTATTGTGTGACAGCTGGAAAGTTCCCTACGACGTCGTGACGAAACTATGGAAGAAATCAGAGTATTGCGTCTGTAAATAACAAAAGAAAGATAACGGACTGGCTTCATTGTCATATTAAACTGTAATGGGGCTGTTAACGTTCAATTGTCAGTGCTGTCTCACACTGAGAGAACGCAGTGGCGGTACTGCGTCATCAGAATATTTATCGGATATAACGAACTGGATTGACACAGTGACAGTATTCAGAATAGCCGACTGCGCGTTTCAGTTAAATCTTCATGAACTGGGAACGATACACGACAAATCGGACGAGTTTCAGTTCAGTGGGGTCATTAGAAATGTAGCCTACATGCCCTCCTGCCTGACGGCATGAAAACTTGAATGTGACGTTCGTCGCATTGAGTGAGAGGATCGGAAATCGCTGGGGAAACCGGATAGCGTTTCATCTTTAACAGGGCGGTAATAATGGTGGTCGAGTCCGGTCGAAGCTAATCACCTGGGTCCGGAGTTACACGCGGCATTCAGTTTGCTCCGGTAACGTCATCCGGGGCTCTGTGTACTTTACGGGTCTCCGTAATTGGATGTATGAAACGGGTAGACATTCGACAGTCGACATTAATTGGGGAATCGGACATATCGATTGGTGACAAACTGACTCTGTAGCGGCCTGTGATGCTTGCAACTGGCGAAGCGAACAGTAGCTGCGCTAGGTAGACAGACGGCTTGAAAGCATAGAAGTGGCACACAGATTTTTTTCATTTTTGGTTGGTACGTTATGCGTCCCTCTTTTTATTTCTTCATCAACGTTTTTTAGGCTAACAGAAACTTCACCTCCTGTGCCAACTTCTTCTTCTGACTAACACACTCATCTAGTGTCTTTTAATACTTGTTGGATTTCTTTCGGGCACCGCTACAGTTTTTACCCTCTACTGTTTAGTGTATACCCTTCTTTGTTGTCAGTACTTTTCATATAATCAATTCCTCTACTTTTCACCGAAGAAGTTCCTCATTTTATACCTTACCAGTCCACGTAATTGGCAGCAACCTTTTGAATGGTTCAAATGGTTCAAATGGCTCTGAGCACTATGCGACTTAACTTCTGAGGTCATCAGTCGCCTAGAACTTAGAACTAATTAAACCTAACTAACCTAAGGACATCACACACATCCATGCCCGAGGCAGGATTCGAGCCTGCGACCGTAGCGGTCACGCGGTTCCAGACTGAAGCGCCTTTAACCGCACGGCCACATCGGCCGGCGCAACCTTTTGTAGCACCATGTCTAAGACACTTCGAATCTCTTCTTTATGGGATTTTCTCAAAGTCAGTAATTTACTTCAATACATTGCCACGCCCCAGATGTACTTTATTAGAAATTTGTTCCTTAAACTAACACCTGTTTTTAATACTCGTAGGTTTCTGGTGAAACGCCATGTTCACTTTCCCTGTAGTGATACGCTTCTTATATACACCCGGCTTAGTCATTCGTGATTTTTCTTCCTTCTTTCGTTAATTTTGTGGTCGTCAGTTTTAATGTTAATCGCCAGTTTTAATGGGAAATGTGCAGTTAGTGGAAATGAGCGTTTGGCATCATTGGCCGGGAGCCCATTGCAGGGCAGGTCCGGCCGCCTTGGTGCAGGTCTTATTACATTCGACGCCACATTGGGCGACCTGCGCGCCGGATGGAGATGAAGGCAGCACAACACCCAGTCCCTGAGCGGAGAAAATCCCCGACCCAGCCGAGAATCGAACCCGGGCCCGTAGGACGGCAATCTGTCACACTGGCCACTCAGCTATCGGGGCGGACTGTGCAGTTAATCTCCTTATTACTTTACACTTTCTTGGATTTCCTCCCACTACCAACTCTGTTTTCACTAGACCGTTCCACTCAACAGACCCTCTAATGTTTCCTCGTTTTCGGTGTCATCAGTGGATCAATTTATTCACATTCTTTCACATTGAATTTCAGTCATAGTTTTGAACCTTTATTCCACATCCGTCAATGGTTCTTTGATTTATAGTTTGAATGGTAGTGGAGAATGCATCCTTTTCTTTCGCCCTATTTAATCTGCACAGTTCTCTCTTCGTCTTCCATTTGTATTGTTCCCTCTTGCTTCTTGTACATATTATTAAGTACCCGTCATTCCCTACGGCTTATGCCCATTTTTCTCAGAATTTCAAACATCTTGCAGCAGATTCTACAGCTCTTTGGGGCTCGACTAATCTTGTAAAAATGTCTTGATTTTTGTTACTTCTTACCTCTGTCATCAAAGGCAACATCAGAAATGTCCCTCTGGTATCTTTACCTTTCCTATAGCCAGCTTGATCGTTATGTAACACATCCTCAACTTTCTTATCAGTTCTTCTGTATCTTTTTACAGGCTACAGCTTGACGCACGCGCCGTCAAAGCTGGTTGCGATCTTCGGGATTGCGCCGATATTGGTCCGACTGACCGATAGTATAGCTCCTTATGACGCTACTGATTCTGGTGAGGAAACCAAACATCGAGGACATTGGTCCCATCGGATTAGGGAAGGCCGGGGAAGGTGGTCGGCCGTGCCCTTTCACAGGAATCATTCCGACATTTACCTGAAGCGATTTAGGAAAATCACGAAGAACCTAAATCAGGATGGCCAGACGCGCGTAGAACTACTGCAATTATGGCATGCTTAACGTTGAAAACCAACATAGACATATCTCAACACAGCAGATGCTACAAATTGATGTCTCTGTTGATACGTCAACAAAACGGAGAACACCATTCAATATGCAGTCATGTGCACTTCAAACGTGACTGCTCCTTCCTGCCATTTACATGAACTCTACGTAGGCGCACCTTCCCCTGTGGTAGAATGACGCTCCAAAGTGAACAGTTGGCGTTTTTCATGGAATGAATAATAATTTACTCAATGAGATTACTTTTCCTCTGGAGTAAGAAAATTGTAAAATAATACATTTCTTAC
This sequence comes from Schistocerca americana, assembly GCF_021461395.2. Taxonomy (NCBI): domain Eukaryota; kingdom Metazoa; phylum Arthropoda; class Insecta; order Orthoptera; family Acrididae; genus Schistocerca; species Schistocerca americana. The sequence continues at coordinate 684,518,444 of NC_060122.1, forward strand.
TCATTTGTAGACATAATTATGACACTGCATGTGAATGATCTACCTAACGTATTCCGTCTGTGGCAGATCATAATACCGGGTGATCAAAAGGTCAGTATAAAATTTAAAACTTAATAAACCACGGAATAATGTACATAGAGAGGTAAAAATTGACACATATGCTTGGAATGACATGGGGTTTTATTAGAACCAAAAAGTAAAGTTCACAAAATGTCCGACAGATGCGCGTCGTTTGGTGATGATCGAGTGCTCAGCCGCCACTTCCGTCATGCTTGGCCTCCCAGGCCCCAGATCTCAGTCCGTGCGATTATTGGCTTTGGGATTACCTGAAGTCGCAAGTGTATCGTGATCGACCGACATCTCTAGGGATGCTGAAATACAACATCCGACGCCAAAGCCTCACCATAACTCCGGACATGCTTTACAGTGCTGCTCACAACGTTATTCCGCGAATACAGCTATTGTTGAGGAATGATGGTAGACATATTGAGCATTTTCGGTAAAGAACATCATCTTTACTTTGTCTTACTTTGTTATGCTAATTATTGCTATTCTGATCAGATGAAGCGCCAACTGCCGGACATTTTTTGAACTTTTGTATTTCTTTTGGTTCTAATAAAAACCCATGTCATTCCAAGCATGTGTGTCAATTTGTACTTCTCTATCCACATTATTCCGTGATTTATTCATTTTTCAAATCTATACCGACTTTTTGATCACCTGGTATGTAAAGGCTTTAATCAGTTTAACTATGTGAACGAATACACCCATCACATTTGAACAAACAAACGCATCATATCATCCTTTGAAAGGTCATATAAACGGAACTTAATCCAATTATACCTAATCGGTGGTGAAATTATGTGATTATAGTGAATTTACCCAAGCACCATTCTTTGATATCGGCCTTACGTCTGCTCTAGTCCGACAGCTTCTTGTCGTGCAAACGTCGTATTAACTAATCTGGGACACTTTCTGAGGCCGTTCGTGTATGATGCTGCCATAATGTACAGAGAATCGACATCCTTGGCATGTTATCGTGGTCATTAGTACTTGTACATAATTAGTTCTCCGTTCGACCTGTAGCAGCACGTCCTCAACGTAATAAAACGTGATGTGACACATCGAAGCCTCAAATTACAATGGCTTACGCAAGTAGAGGCTGAAATTATATGTATATGGTCTAAAGAAACGATACGGACAAACCTGTAGGCTTTCTAGAGGGTGTCTTGAGGGGTAAACTGAGGATAAAAACTTGTGCCGGCAAACGAATATCGCTTGCTATACAAATTCGGTAACTAACTTGAAATTATACGATTCGGCCACAATGGCGCTTAAGGACTATGCAACTTCTGTAAAGATATGGACGAAAGAAGACGGAAGTAATGAGAACAGCGAGAAACTTAACATCAGGATTGATGGTCATGAAGTAGATGAAGTTAAGGAACTCTGCTACCTGGGCAACAAAATAACAAATGACCGACGGAGCGAGGAGGCCATCAAAAGCAGACTAGCATCGGCAAAAAGAGCATTTCTGCTCAGGAGAAGTCTACTAGTATGAAACATAGGTCTTAATTTTAGCACATCATTGTATGGTAGTGAAACATGAACTGTGGGAAAACCGGAACAGAAGAGAATCGAAGAGTTTGAGATATGGTGCTACAGACGAATGTTGAAAATGAGGAGGACTGATATGGTGAGGAATAAGGCGGTTCTCCGCAGAGTTGGAGATGAAAGAAATATGTGGAAGACTCAGACAAGGAGAAGGGACAGGAAGTTAGGACATCTGTTAAGACAATTCCTTCCATGCTACTTGAGGGAGCTGTAGAGGGCAAAAACTGTAGAGGAAGACAGTGACTGGAATACTTCCAGCAAATGATTGAGGACGTAGGTTGCAAGTGCTACTCTGAGATGAAGAGGTTGGCACAGGAGAGGAATTCGTGGCGCGCCGCATCAAACCAGCCAGAAGATTGACGACTCAAAAAAAAAAAAAAAAAAAAAAAAAAAAAAAAAGAAAAAAAGCACACAATTGTGATTCGACGTCATCTTGCGTCGTGAATGCTGCCAGGTCATTGCAAGACGTTCCGCTGGCGGCGCAGCAGTGTACGAACTCAACGTTTGTTTCGAAAGGGGAAAGGTGGAATAGGGAGGGGAAACAGAAAAAGGTGCTTTATGGCGTTTTTCTACGACATTTCTTGGTACGGCTTCCTGTACGCCATTTACTCGTCAAGACAGAGTTTACAGCCCATGGAAATTTGACATTGCTGTTTTGCTACTCCATCTACAGAGACTATTTCGGAGTTCACGATGCGTCGGTATTATTAAGGAATAAGCTTGCGTAGAATGTTTCACAATTCTTATGAATGAGAGGACATTTTATTGCAAATGACTGACAACTAAGAGGTAGACTTAAATGCATGAAGACAAAGTCATCGATTTAATATGTTACTTTCACATTAGGCACTGATTCATATCCAAGACATTAAACAAAATGATCTGTGTTAAATTTTCTTGGAATCAAAAGAAAAATTCTATACTTGTGCCCAAAGTTTTCATGATTCCCCTTGTTTTAAGGCGAGTGCTGGACGTTGCAATCCGCTACAATATACAGTTGAGAGCACTCCACGTCCCATTATCGAGTTCTTCAATGGTGCGGGTGTGAGACAGTCCGATGTGCACTTCAGCTCAAGTAATTAGAAATGGAGAAAAAGGATAAGAACATCTTGATCAAGTCTTTCTACAAGAATCTTCGGTCTTGTGACAAATATCAGAACCAATAATCTGTCCCAAAATATTCTGAAATGGGAACGCCTCTGCCCCACTCTAGATCAATGCTGAAAGTGTCTTTTCTATATTTCTGATTTCGTAGCTCTCGCCGAGCTTTGCGGCAGCTTTCATTTATACGTCAGGAAAATGTTGGAACCGTAATATCATCTGAAATAGTACAAGCTGGAAACCCCTTTTTCCTTCTCTCATATGGGATTTTCCTGAAAAGATTTCCCGTTCTGCCACACTGAGTAGGGAATTGAGACTGCAGAAGACGTACATCATGATTTTAACCAATATGGTTGGGGGCGTCAGCAATCTTACTTATGATAATTAATTATGTAAAAACAGCCACGACCGCAAAATATCATTTATTTAAAATGACCGGTTTCAGCGGGTACAGTAGGCCATCTTCAGTTTGACTGCACATTTTACTGAACTGGCGACGTGCTGAGCTGCTGCGCGTTGTCAAGACGATAAAGATGGCAAAAAGTTATCGTCTTGACAACATGCAGCTACTCAGCGCGTTGCCAGATTCAGCAAAAGGTGCAGTCAATCTGAAGATGGCCTACTGTGTGTGGCAAACCGGTCATTTTAAATAAATGATTGTTTCTTCGTGCGAAAGAAGTACATCAGTTGACATAAACCTAAAAAAAAAATGGCTCTGAGCACAATGGGACTTAACATCTGCGGTCATCAGTCCCCTAGAACTTAGAACTACTTAAACCTAACTAACCTAAGGACATCACACACATCCATGCCCGAGGCAGGATTCGAACCTGCGACCGTAGCAGTCGCGCGGTTCCGGACTGAGCGCCTAGAACCACTAGACCACCGCGGCCGGCATAAACCTCATTTCATGGTGATGTGTCTGTACGTTCACTTACTAAAAGGGAATTACGGCCTCGAAATAACACGAAACAGATTGCATGTTCCATGACATGGTGAAAATGACAATTTAATGCTCAAAAAGGATTTACTGTTCTTACAAACAAAATTCCGCAACTTAACAATTTATTTTCTGCCCTGTATAGCGATGTGTGCGGAGCAAGAGCTGTCAGTATCAAAATGTTCAACGAACGAGTTTATGATTACCTGAAGTTTCTCGGTAAAGTTCGCTTTCATTCCGTGGTATGTTAGCTTGCTGTATGTATGTAGGCCTCTGTATGTTTAAATTTAGGACAACCATTAGAAAGAAGGAAATAATTGGTAGGGTCAGTTTATTTAATTACAATGTGTCGATTAGCAGTTGTCCAAGTAGGACAAAGGCCTCTGCTTTAGCTTCATGGTGGACTTGAGGTTTCACCAACGGACTCTAAGCGGAATTACGGGTGAGACGAAAAGTGATGCCGCTAGGTGTAAGTTGGGTAAAATACCCCGTGCTCCAGTGTTTCGTTCTGAATACAATATTGCACGATGAGATCACATAAATGGAAGCATCTAGTGTAGTTCGGATGTAATCATGTTTGGAGGATAGTGTTGCATTAGCACTTGCTCTGCATCTCTCTCCAGCCGTTCCTTTGCCTGGGAGATCCCATGTGTATCGTGCAGAACCAGAACACTACAGCACTCAACTAGGATGGAAATACACGGCCCAGTAGTAGCAATGTGACCACCGCCTATGTCCGACAATAACGTGCAACAACTTCTTACAGACAGCATATGGCAGCGCTAGCAGTGGAGTATGTATAAATCATGCCATTGGGAGACGGAAAACAGTGCAGTCGTTTCTCGTAATACGGAAGCGGAGCAGTTTATCTGACGTCCAAAAGGGCACGATCTTCGGCATTTGGGGCAAGAGTGGAAGCATTTTTGAAACTGTTAAGTATGTAAACTGTGTGTGTGGTGCTGTGGCTAAAGTATTCCCTGCATGGCAAAATAACATTATCTAAAACCGACAGCGAGGCAATTATGGTCTGCCACAGGTCATAGATGACAGGGGTAACGACGGCTGCCGAGATATGTACGGGCCAACAAACACGCAACTGTTGAGCAGCTGACAGCCTAGATGAACTGAGGGGCAACCAACAGTGTCCACTCAACGGTCCTTCGGCGATCGTTGCTACATATGTGCCTGCACAGCGGGTGCCTGGTTTATGCACCAATACTGACTGTTATTGGCTCTGAGCAACATGGGACTTAACATCTGAGTTCTTCAGTCCCCCAGAACTTAGAACTACTTAAACCTAACTAACCTAAGGACATCACACACATCCATGCCTGAGGCAGCATTCGAATCAGCGACAGTAGCGGTCTCGCGGTTCCAGGCTGAAGCGCCTAGAACCGTTCGGCCACACCGGCAGGCTGACTGTTATTCGTCGGCCAGTACCGCAACTGACGTCCACCAAGTGTTGGTTGGTGGCCTTTTCAGATGAATCATGTTTAATGTTCTATCGTACAAATGGACTTAGGCAAGTACAGCCATGCGATCCTCTGAAGGGTCTAGGAAGTTAGAGGGGGTGTTATGGTCTGTAGAATGTTTTAGTGCCATTCCCTGGGTGATACTGTCATTCTGAAAGGCACGATGGATCAACGTAGGTATGTATATTTCTTGGGAGACCATATCCACCCCTACGTTGTTTTTCCTCGGCACAATGACATCTGCCAACAGGACAATGTAACGTGTCACACAGCCGCAGAGTACGTGCATGTTTCAAAGACCAGCAGGACGAGTTTACCGTACTCCCCTCGCCAGCAAACCTCACGGATTTGAACTGACACTCTGTGAGATCATTCCAATGGGGCTGTTCGCGCCGTGGATCCTCAACCGTAAAACATAGCCCAGCTGGCCCCGGTGATGGAGTCTGCTTGCTCCACGTGCCCTTCGATACCTGTCAGAACCTCACTGACACCCTTCCTGCACGTCCAGGCTGCGAAAGGTAGTTATCAAGGCTTTTGACGCGTGGTTTCTGATGTAACTGGACCAAGTACAACAATATTTGTGGTTAGGGTGGACCACATACCCGCAGTGACGTCAAGAATCGGTTGCATCTACTGAATACTTACCGTCAGGTAAACTATATGTCCTGCTTTGTTAACAAGCGGGATGGTAGACGGTACGGTAGGGGACTCGTGCGTAGGACGGCGGCATTTGATATACCCATGCTGCTGTCTATGGTTTTACGTGGTTTTCCTGACCCACTGTAAGTAGACTGTATAGGTTTTTTTATTGGTAACGCCACTTAGCGCTCTATATGAAAATCACTGGCTGTGCTGTGTGCAGTCTGTGGCTGGTTTGCATTGTTGTTGGCTACTGTAGTGTTGGGCAGCTGGATGTGAACAGCGCGTAGCGTTGCGCAGTTGGAGGTGAGCCGCCAGCAGTGGTGGATGTGAGGAGAGAGATGGCGGAGTTTTGAAATTTGTAATACTGGATATCATGAACTGCTATATACATTATGACTTTTGAACACTATTGAGGTAAATACATTGTTTGTTCTCTATTAAAATCTTTCATTTGCTAACTATGCCTATCAGTAGCTAGTGCCTTCCGTAGTTTGAATCTTTTATTAAGCTGGCAGTAGTGGCGCTTGCTGTATTGCAGTAGTTCGAGTAACGAAGATTTTTGGTGAGGTAAGTGATTTGTGAAACGTATAGGTTAATGTTAGTCAGGGCCATTCTTTTGTAGGGATTTTTGAAAGTCAGATTGCGTTGCGCTAAGAATATTGTGTGTCAGTTTAAGCACAGTCATTCATAAATTTTTCTAAGGCAACGTTTCATATGGCATCATAGGATTTTGTTTCTACACATTTGCAACGCAAATTCTCGACCTGTGAAATTTTTTATATGAGACTGTCACCGTAATGCAAACTGGTGTTGTAAGTATTTCAGTAAGAAAGTTAAGTGACCACCTTCACGTAATGAGTCATGGGCACCCAGCTGCGCGACAGTTGCCTGGAAAAATGCCATTAGTGTGTGCCTTTCAGAGGCACAGGTGGAAAAAAAAAAAAGAATGAAAGAAAAAGGTCCTCGCTATTGACATTTCTTTGTAGAAAGCATCGCAAATACGACACGCTCGAACTTGAAAACATATGATAACACTGTGGATCTCTTAATTTATTATATTTACTGAAATTCCTAATGAAATGATGAGAAATATTTTTATGTCTATACACCTGATTAAGACTACTGTCTTTCTAGTTGAGAGATTTTTTTACTACCTTATGAAATTCCATATGGCTAATGAATGATGTTTCTTGCCTTCCTTTGTACATATTTGCTCATTTTCTTTAATATCTAGTTTCTAGCTGCACTGCAGCATTGGTTATTATAAAATTTAATTGATGTACTAATATGACTATTTTCTGTCTACAGACCCAGTAAAGAATACGTTTGTGATGTACTTTCCTAGAAAAGAGAGCACAAATAGACATTTCCCTTCACAGGAATTGCATAAATAATTTTTTTAATGACTTGGTAACTTTCTCGCAGAGTAGTTTTTGTGATGCATCACTCTAGTGTTAAGATGTGACATAGGTATTTAACATGGCCATTTTTACTGTAATATTTTTTCTGCTTGAGCTATGTCATGTTTAAATATAAGTTATTGCATTTGCTGCTGCTGTTTGCCAGGCATAGTGCTACTAAATTTCACTTTACATTACTCTGTTAAGCCAGTTTTACTACTGATTTATTTTTCTTGTTTGCTGCTCATTGCCTTATATTAGTTGTAATATTGCTGCTTGCTTTGCCAACTTGCATTTTTTTGTCATTGCTGTTTGTGTTAATTGTTTTGTGCTGCTGCATTGCCTCGTCCATTAGTTTAGCATCTGAGCTCAGTAGATTTAAGTTAGCTTAAGAGGGGTAGACTATATAAGAGAATGAGTTGCGATGAATTGGAAGAAATGCATTGAGATGCTATAAGAAAATGGTTTGGCCAAAAAAGTATTTTGAAAGAGGATATGAACCAAAAAAGTAGGGTTTAGGGGCAACAGGTTTAGGTAGGATTTTCTTGACAATAATTAATGAGGTAAGAAATGTGTGAACATATAAGTACAGAAAGCATGCTTGGATAGAATTTTTTTGGTGGAAACAAATGTTGAAATAAGAGGAAAGATATATGGAATGAAGTTTTGGGGTGGATTGCAGTACCAAATGTCACACTGAAAACGAACCCTGTCCTGTATTTTTGTTTTATTACACTATGTGAATTTGTGTTTTTCTTGTCTTAATGTGTTTAGCTAATAAGAGTTATGTTGTAGAATTTTATTTGAAGTACAATGACACAAAGGTTTTCCCTAATACATTTCATTCCATTGTTGTAATCTGTAACACCTGAGGGTATAATTACATTAATCCTCAGGGGGGTACACGCTTACTTTGTGTACCATGTGTTTGGCAAGCACAAGGAACCCTAGCTAATATGGTATTTGCTTATACAACTTTACACTTCGGTACCATATTTCTCTAACACGTAAATTACACAGCTATCTGATCATTCAACTGAGAGAGAAACATTTATTTTTACTACATCAGTGACATATGTTTACGCAAATACACAGTTGGATAATTTTATACTTATGAAATTGTATTTTGTCTGTACTTTGTGAACTGTTCATGTTTTTTCGCAACCATTGTGATACTATGAGAGCTTTGAATGATGTATTTGATATGGGATCATGATTTTTATAGTACGTTTGAGGTAGATGACACTATTTAAATGAGCAGAGAATTTTCTTTAGGTTTTGAAATTATTGCAGAAAGCTATGACGTTTTCAAGATTTGACTGAGGTGTTATGATATTATTACGACAACGATGTGTATTATGCTGTTGAGATATGTTTATGATCAATAAGATGATGCTACTGTATATGAGGAATTGGATTATGCTATGCATTTCTTATGATGAAATATTGAAGAAGTGTCGACAAATATGTATATGTGTAATAAGGTAATGAATAATGAGTAGTGGTTAGGGACTCTGACTTGTGAAAAAGGATGTTGGAAACCAAGAATCGTACTTTAAGAGTTATGAAATGTGTGTAAATGCGTGAATGTACCACAATGCCGACGAAAATTTTTTGGACACTGTTATATTTACAGAATTTTGTTTCTACAGATTTGTAACGCAAATTCTAGACCTGTGAAATTTTTTATGTGAGAGTGTCACTGTAGTGCAAACTGGTGTCGTAAATATTTCGGTAATAAAGTTAAGTGACCACCTGCACGTAATGCGTCGTGGGCACCCAACTGCGCGACAATTGCCTGGAAAAAAGCCATTTGTGTGTGCCTTTCAGAGGCAAAGATGAAAAAAAAGTAGGGGCCATTATCCTCGTTATTGACATTTCTTTGTAGAAAGCATCGCAAATACGACATGCTCAAACTTGAAAACATATGATTATACTGTGGAGCTCTTAATTTATGATATTTACTAAAATGCCTAATCAAACAATGAGAAACATTTCACAGCTATTGTCTTGCTAGTTGAGAGAAATGCCATATGGCTTGCTTTATGTATTTATTTACTCATTTTGTTTAATATCTAGTTTCTAGCTGCACTGCAACATTGGTTAAAATAAAATTTAATAGATGTACTAATATAGTTATTTTATGCCTACAGATCCAGTAAATAACTTTATGATGTACTTCAAAAAAACGAAGGAGCACAAAAAGACATTTCCCTTCACAGGAATTGCATACAGAATTTTCTTTTCAAGTACTTGGTAATTTCTTTTGTAGAATAAATTGTGATGCATCACCCTAGTGTTAAGATGTGACATAGGTATTAAACATGGCCGTTTTTACTATAATATTTTTTTTGTTTGAGCTTTGTCATGTTTAGATATAAGGTATTACATTTGCTGCTGCTGTTTGCCAGGCATAGTGCTACTGCATTTCACTGTGTATTACTCTGTTAAGCCCATTTTACTACTAATTTATTTTTCTTGTTTGCTGCACATTGCCTTATATTAGTTGTAATATTGCAATTGCTTTGCTAATTTCTATAATGCTGCTTGCTTTGCAAATTTGCATTTTTTTGTCCTTGCGGTTTGTGTTAATTTGTTTTGTGCTGCTGCATTGCCTTGTCCATTGGTATATATATCTGAACTCAGTAGATTTGTTAGCTTAAGAGAGGGTAGACTATATAAGAAACTAACTATGATGGATTGGAAGAAATGCATTGAAAAGCTATAAGAAAATGGTTTGGCCAAAAAAAAGTAGTATACAGTGGAGAGAAACTATTTTTGAAAAAGGATGTGAACAGAATACAGAAAGCATGCTTGGATAGGATTTTTTTTTTTTTTTTTTTTTTTTTTTTTTTTTTTTTTTTGTTGGAGCAAATGTCGAAATAAGAGGAACGATATATGGAATGAAGTTTTGGGTTGGACTGCAGTACCAAATGTTACACCGAAAACAAACCCTGTCCTTTCCTTTTGTGTTATCCCACTATGTGTTTGTGTACCCTTGTGTATTTGTTTTCTTCCTGTCTCTGTGTAGTTTCATAGAATTTTTTCTTCTTCTAATACTAAGCTACATTCACTGTGATGAGGAATACTGTTATCCTCAATTATAATTGGCATTAATAATACGTTATTTACCTTGTAAATATGCTTAGACATTATTTATTCTGTTTTGTTTTAATGCTCATGTGTAAAGTTGATGTTTCAAAAGTTATTCTGATCATTTATGTTTTTACTTATGTCATAATTCCTGTAACACTGATGTATATGTTATTTCGATTCTTTTGTAAAGCCTGTACTACAAATGTTATCTGTATTGTTATGTTTTTAATGATGTATTATTATGTTATAAAATTGTAATTAACACCAGTTTATCAAATTAAGTAACTTGTAATCATTCATTTCACTGCACACATTTCTGTTGGTCATAGTACATGCACAATATGTGAAAAAAAAGAGGACTGTTAGTGTTTGCACGTGTGGTAACAATGCAGCAAGGGACTGGTTAACAGCATTGCTGGTTCTAAGGACAATTCCAAAAACTTTTTGAGTACACAAGTGGTGGTTTATGGACTTGCTATATTCTCCGCAAGACTCTTCTATGGTGATTGTGCACCTGAACAGTCGCAACAGTTGGCTGCCGGCCGTCTCTACAAGGAGTACAGTGGGTCTGCATCTTTGATGGCCCACCTATACTATTGTTTCTACAAGGAGTACAGTGGATCTGCATGTTTGATGGCCCACCAATACCATTATTTCTACAAGGACTGCAGTGGGTTTGCACCTCTGGTGGCCCACCAATACCGTAATCTCTACCAGGACTACAGTGGGTCTGCTCTATGATGACCTACCTACCAATATTCTTCAAAACGTCGAATGACTCTGCTGTGGGTTTGCTCTGTTGTGGCCCGTTACCTGTCAGCATGTCAAGAGTCAGCACTGTCTTTCCGTTGGAAGGACAACACTACTTCTTCAAGACTGCATGGAAATCCACTACTTCTGTGTGCATCGTCTTTTACTGCTCAGACCGAGCGAGGTGGCGCAGTGGTTAGCACACTGGACTCGCATTCGGGAGGACGGCGGTTCAATCCCGTCTCCGGCCATCCTGATTTAGGTTTTCCGTGATTTCCCTAGATCGTTTCAGGCAAATGCCGGGATGCTTCCTTTGAAAGGGCACGGCCGATTTCCTTCCCAATCCTTCCCTAACCCGAGCTTGCGCTCCGTCTCTAATGGCCTCGTTGTCGACGGGACGTTAAACACTAACCACCACCACCACCACCACTGCTCAGATTTTGAGAAAAGAAACGGCAATGTTACTGTGATGAATGATCAGGACTGTCTTTATGGACTGTGAGAAAATTTTAGCTTTTGACCAACATTGTATTAATAAGTGTGTGCATTTGATATCTCTGTTATTGTAATTATGAAAAATTTTTTCAAATCTGTATTGGCCACTGCCCAAAACAATTTGTAAAATTTTTTGTGGGGAGCATGGGGGCTATGTAAGTAGACTGTATAGGTTTCTTTATTGGTAACGCCACATAGCGCTCTATATGAAAATCACTGGCTGTGCTGTGTGCAGTCTGTGGCTGGTTTGCATTGTTGTTGGCTATTGTAGTGTTGGGCAGCTGGATGTTAACAGCGTGTAGCGTTGCGCAGTTGGAGGTGAGCCGTCAGCAGTGGTGGATGTGAGAAGAGAGATGGCGGAGTTTTGAAATTTGTAATACTGGATATCATGAACTGCTATATACATTATGACTTTTGAACACTATTGGGGTAAATACATTGTTTGTTCTCTATTAAAATCTTTCATTTGCTAACTATGCCTATCAGTAGTTAGTGCCTTCCGTAGTTTGAATCTTTTATTAAGCTGGCAGTAGTGGCGCTCGCTGTATTGCACTAGTTCGAGTAACGAAGATTTTTGGTGAGGTGAGTGATTTGTGAAACGTATAGGTTAATGTTAGTCAGGGCCATTCTTTTGTAGGGATTTTTGAAAGTCAGATTGCGTTGCGCTAAAAATATTGTGTGTCAATTTAAGCACAGTCATTCATAAATTTTTCTAAGGGGACGTTTCACCACTGAAGAAGAGTGGCGGGACGGTTTCTTCGAAAAAGACATGGCCGATTTCCTTCCTCATTCAGAGCGTGAGCTGCGTCTCTAGTGACCTCGTCGTCTACTGACGTTAACTTGAAACATTCATTTTTTATTATCCTGATGGAATGTAGCCCATGTGTGGTAGCGACTCTCTGCCTGTAATATCAGAGCCTGACGCTACCTGTGGCTCGACATATTCGAGCAGCCGGTACTGGCTTTCTTTCCACGCATTCTACTTTAAAAATGGTGACTAAAGATTTTTCGCTTAGTATTTATTTTATGCGTGACGTGAAAGTACTGCTTCTTTTTGTACTGTTAATCAGTTTTCAGTCGTCAAACTGTATTTTGAAGCTTTTACATAAACGTAAACAAACTTCGCCAGAAGATGATGGGTACGAAACTCATCGAAACATTGCGACAAGACGACGCCACCACTCCTGATAAACCGAGAAGTGTTGATCAACATAAACCGAAAGTTACCATGTCTGCTGTTGTCAAACAAAACTTTGCCTGTTAGTTCATGAGCTACATACTGTTCACCTTAATAGTCAGCTATCTGCATTTCAAATGTTAAGTAGCCTACTCATGATTACGGCTACTACATGGCACTCTTGGTGTAATGTTTATCTGCCCGCACTTGCTAACGCGGGCGCCTCAGCGTGTTGCTACCTGTGGCTTTATAGGTATGAGCACCCCATAGCGCCTCGCCTTCCATGTATTCTTTTTAAATTTTTGTGACTAAAGCCTTTATCGCTTGATATTTATCTTATACGTGATATGTAAGCACCGTTTCTTTCTTGTACTGTTAGTCAGTACTTACACTTTTATATAAAACGTTTTCCCATAAATTTGTACTTAGGTAGGCCAATTTGAATTCCTGTTGAAGGTACTCATAGAAGTGTTGCAACCTTGTCAAAAGACTTAAATTTTGAGACCGAGGGCTGTAATTGCTTCAACTTTCATTCCAAATTCAACAAAAAGAAAAGAAAAATTTCACGAATGTGTTGGTGTGAAGGACTCATGATCTACAATGGATCTTTAAAGACTGCTAATGTAATTATGATTAATTCGATTTCTTACCCAAACAACCTTTTTCTGCGAAAACGCTGCACATAAGTGAAGAAGTCTGTTATACGAAATAATTCTAACACGGAAGGACCCGGTTTGTCGTAGTGCCTATGTACAGATGAAAAAGTACGGTGATGAGGTTCCCGTCGTTGCACAAGCAGCACACGGTGAGGTTGTGTTGCCGCTCTATTATTGCGTTCAGTGATGCCACATACGAGTTGTACATCGGCCATCTCTTCATCAGTAAGCCTATCCATACACATGCGTATCACTGTTGACGTACAACTAGCACTACCGGAAGTAAAAACCGGAGACAGGATGGCGCAATAATAAATACAAGCTTTATGTTGTTAACAGCATGTTCCGTCAGTAATTGGAAGAAGTGCTTTTCCTAACAGCGCATGCTCTCGACTTTTATATTGTCGTGCAGATACAGCATGACAATTATTGAAATACATGAGAAAAACTGAAATTTATTACAAACTACGGCACTCACACAGTTTATTCAACATGTAAACGTCATTACAGATATTCGGATTTAGAGTACGACATATTCGATACGCCTGCCATCACAGGCGATGATGTGGTGCAGTCGCATGTGTTCAGACCTGGAGAATATGGCCCCATGCTAGTGGCCTCTTGGTACCCCAGACTCAGGATGTGGTCCCCAAAGTGATCTTCCGGTACATAAAACACTCTTCTCTTTCGATGGGGTCGAGGTCAGTTCCGCACGAACCACATCTTATCGAAATCAGAGTCACTTTGGATAATGGTGATGAAATCATCTTCTGAAACCTTCACATACAGTTCGGTCGTCACCGTGCCATCAAGGACTATCGCACCGATTATTCCGTGACTGCACATTGCACACCTCACAGTCACCCGTTGAGGGGGAAGAGATTCTCGATCGCGAAATGTGGATTCTCAGACCCCAAGACGCGCCAATAGTGCTTACTAACCGATCCATCAGAATAAAAGTGGGCTTCACCACTAAATCAAACAATGAACGTGCGTACTAATTCCCATGATGCCCCGCGGCCAACAGTGCAGTTTGAAAGTCCTAGTGCAAAGCGTTCAGATGTTTTGTTGATTTCATTTGATATAGTTCAATAATAGTCACCATGTAGACTCCGTGAACTACACTTACACAGATAACTGGGAGTAAGAACTCAAACGAAATTACTCTCTAACGAGCCACTGAGGACCACGTGTCCCTCATACCATGTAGCACAGGTTTTGGATGGCGTGGGGTTCGGACCGGCAGATGTGCAGGCGTGGGCTTAATATTACATACAAATTTAGCAAACATAAAATATCCTTCTTGACACTGGGTGAATAGTAATACAATTTAACTTAGTTTTTAATCCAGCTATACTTTCTAATATCAGTTCACAGAAGCAAAAGAATAACAGATTAAAACTACTTTTGCAGAATGAGAACTCCTTTAGGTTTGCGATCGAATGGGACCGCAGCGTAGAAGATATCTCAGAGATGTTATGTAATACTATAAAACCCAGTTTGCTAAAATTCGTGGTGAAACCTTCAGCTGTCATTTATTTTGCACAATCCGCTACCAGTTTCAATCAGTGACCATTATCAAGCTTAGCTGGCATAAGCGGCAGAAAAGTTTGAAGAAATTATGGTATAACTTTCTTAACGTTAATGCCCGTTAAGAATATAATGGTCATTGACCGAAACTATATCTGACACCTTACAAAAATTACAAGAATGGATCATTTACAAGAGGAGAAAACTACAAAACAGCTTATACCGTAACAGTCCAAAATCTGTACCAGGTTATAATACAATATAGAGTGACAGCCACCACTGACGACGTGTGGACAATATCTGAGTTTGCAGTGCGGCCGAAATGAATCTATCACAAAAAATACCTCATTAAACAACTGTAGCAGCAAACTGGATTTGATTATCTAACTTTACATCACACTTCGCAACGATAATAGTAAAATTGAGCTCACCACAACAACACTTCACAAAACATGGCTCTCGGTCGCAAATACAATAATGGCAAATGAACACTTCTTCCTCTGGTACTAGAAGCAACAAACTAGAAAACAGTCCTCCAGTTTAGAAAGGCTTACTTACATCAGCACTCAACTAAATCTTTACTACTACCACTCCCGTCACTGGCTATGCAAAAAAGCAAAGCTGCTGTCAACTAAAATACTCCGTACCCAAATTTAGCAGTTACCATTTACTGTACAATGGCAACACCGTATCTGTTATCCTCACATCTTAGTCCTGTAGTATGAAGATCAGTATGGCTATCACTTTGAGAAAACACCCACACTCCCAACGTGCCAGCAAACACAATAACCTCGACACACCACACTGCGAATACGGGTTTTTGTGTGGAATAGTATTGATAACTCGTCACACTCAGTGTGCAGCCTTTGGTATTCACCTTACACTTACACCACTCAACCGATTGAAGTATCACTTTTGGTGACCAAAGCACCCTCTTAGTGCTTCTCCAGTAACGTGGAACCCCTTGCCTCGGTTTCCTCTCGACCGTGTAAAAACACCAACCGAACTGCCGGGTTGTTTGCGTTCACATACAGCGGCGACACCCCGCGCTACCCGGTAGTGTGGTCCCGATCTCGGTTCCTCGGCGCACCACCTCTTGTTGTTGGCTCCATCAACTTCGACTGACAGCCTAACCCCCAGCTGCCACTCCTGTCACTCAGACGCCTTCGGCCCATTATGCTGATTGAGACGAGACGAACCTACGCCCCAGTTCTACACTGGCTCCCCGCCCCGACCCGTCAGCAGGTAGTATTTCGGCAACATCGTTGTTGGTTGTCTCCACGGCGCAACTATGTTTCACTTAATGAGAGAAAAGTTTTAATGAGCTGTACTGCATGACGCTATCTAAAGAGTTTGACCATCATCAACGTTGACTACCTCCATGACGCGCCTGCTGAGTAACGAAAAGTCACATAATTTATTAGATAAAAATTATGTCGCCCCTTTGAAAAATCTTTCCGCTGAATACGTCATTGAGAGACAGGAGGTGACGCTACAAGATGAACTGAAATAATAATTTCATAATGATTGTTTATTCATTGTAAAATGTAAACTTTCACGGCCGGGTTTGCCAAAGATAATGAAGTACACTCCAGGAAATTGAAATAAGAACACCGTGAATTCATTGTCCCAGGAAGGGGAAACTTTATTGACACATTCCTGGGGTCAGATACATCACATGATCACACTGACAGAACCACAGGCACATAGACACAGGCAACAGAGCATGCACAATGTCGGCACTAGTACAGTGTATATCCACCTTTCGCAGCAATGCAGGCTGCTATTCTCCCATGGAGACGATCGTAGAGATGCTGGATGTAGTCCTGTGGAACGGCTTGCCATGCCATTTCCACCTGGCGCCTCAGTTGGACCAGCGTTCGTGCTGGACGTGCAGACCGCGTGAGACGACGCTTCATCCAGTCCCAAACATGCTCAATGGGGGACAGATCTGGAGATCTTACTGGCCAGGGCAGTTGACTTACACCTTCTAGAGCACGTTGGGTGGCACGGGATACATGCGGACGTGCATTGTCCTGTTGGAACAGCAAGTTCCCTTGCCGGTCTAGGAATGGTAGAACGATGGGTTCAATTACGGTTTGGATGTACCGTGCACTATTCAGTGTCCCCTCGACGATCACCAGTGGTGTACGGCCAGTGTAGGAGATCGCTCCCCACACCATGATGCCAGGTGTTGGCCCTGTGTGCCTCGGTTGTATGCAGTCCTGATTGTGGCGCTCACCTGCACGGCGCCAAACACGCATACGACCATCATTGGCACCAAGGCAGAAGCGACTCTCATCGCTGAAGATGACACGTCTCCATTCGTCCCTCCATTCACGCCTGTCGCGACACCACTGAAGGCGGGCTGCACGATGCTGGGGCGTGAGCGGAAGACGACCTAACGGTGTGCGGGACCGTAGCCCAGCTTCATGGAGACGGTTGCGAATGGTCCTCGCCGATACCCCAGGAGCAACAGTGTCCCTAATTTGCTGGGACGGGGCGGTGCGGTCCCCTACGGCACTGCGTAGGATCCTACGGTCTTGACGTGCATCCGTGCGTCGCTGCGGTCCGGTCCCAGGTCGACGGGCACGTGCACCTTCCGCCGACCACTGGCGACAACATCGATGTACTGTGGAGACCTCACGCCCCACGTGTTGAGCAATTCGGCGGTACGTCCACCCGGCCTCCCGCATACCCACTATACGCCCTCGCTCAAAGTCCGTCAACTGCACATACGGTTCACGTCCACGCTGTCGCGGCATGCTACCAGTGTTAAAGACTGCGATGGAGCTCCGTATGCCACGGCAAACTGGCTGACACTGACGGCGACGGTGCACAAATGCTGCGCAGCTAGCGCCATTCGACGGCCAACACCGCGGTTCCTGGTGTGTCCGCTGTGCCGTGCGTGTGATCATTGCTTGTACAGCCCTCTCGCAGTGTCCGGAGCAAGTATGGTGGGTCTGACACACCGGTGTCAATGTGTTCTTTTTTCCATTTCCAGGAGTGTATTCAGGGCTATTATGCCGTGGTCGAAGGGATTTCACTTTAAAAACCTGACGTTTCGTCTTCAACTGCAGAGGACATTTTCAAGTGGGATAGTAGCTCCGTTGAATGTCTGAATGACACTCTGGCTCGCAACTGACTACAGCAAAATGCCGCTTCCGCGAGCTTTCACTCAGTGGCGTGACGTCACATGTTTTGAATACATGAGCGCAATTGGCCGTTGTCGACTGCAGTCGTCCGATGTTCATCCCATGGTGGAAGACTGGTATACATCCTCATCAGCACCGGAATCCAAATTTCATCCAATTTCACGCCCTTCTCCTTCCTATTGAAATTCCTAGAGTGTTTCACAATCTCTATGACCTCTGTATAGCCTTTCGTGTTATCCGCTTGTGGCTGCCAGTACTTTGAGTCCTATCAAGATGAATGAGGTGGTGTCCTGGTTCTAAAGCATGTTCTACAACAGCTGATCTTCAATTGCATTTGTGCTCTTCGAATCGTGTTTTGACAGATTTTTTTTTAAATTTTTTTTTTAATTTGTAGTACTCCCGTACACGTTACACCTCTCCACATCCACACGGAATGCTATAAATTCCAGCTTTTTACAGCGTTTGGCAAGCATCCGTCTCCTATATTAGATGATCTTTTATCTTCCCTGTCGGTGTGTAAATTACCTATATATTCCGCTTTTTCAAGAGTTTTCCTATGGGGTCAGTCACGTCCTCAGTGAATGGCAGGGTCCGCAGCTCGTGGTCGTGCGGTAGCGTTCTCGCTTCCCACGCCCGGGTTCCCGGGTTCGATTCCCGGCGGGGTCAGGGATTTTCTCTGCCTCGTGATGACTGGGTGTTGTGTGCTGTCCTTAGGTTAGTTAGGTTTAAGTAGTTCTAAGTTCTAGGGGACTGATGACCATAGATGTTAAGTCCCATAGTGCTCAGAGCCATTTGAACCATTTTTTTGAATGGCAGGAAAATTTCGATTTCACCGGCGATTGAGCATCACTATGATTTCTATGTGGTGGTATTAACGCTCTTTTCACCTCAGCTAAGAAATAAACATTCTTGAGCAATACATTGGTGAGATTTTTTAATTCTGCGTCAAGCAGCTCTGGTTCACAGATTTTCCTTGCTCTATCCGTCACAGTTTTTATGACGCCTCGATTTTGTTCTGTCTGTTGGTTCGAATCCCAGTGTAGATAACGTTCTATGTGCGTGGGTTTTCTGTAAACCGCTGGCCGATGTAGTCGAGCGGTTCTAGGCGCTTCAGTCCGGAACCACGCGGCTGCTACGGTCGCAGGTTCGAATCCTGCCTCGGGTATGGCTGTGTGTGATGCCCTTAAGTTAGTTAAGTTCAAGTAGATCTAAGTCTAGCGGACCAATGACCTCAGATGTTAAGTCCCATAGTGCTTAGAGGCATTTGAACCAATTTTTCTGTGAGCCGTGTGGCCCAAGCTACCGTCTTCTTTCTTTAATGCTAGCACTCAAGAAAATTTCCGCCTGCTTCCTCCTCCTTGGTAAACTGAGTCTTCGGATTGATACCGTTCGCATTTTTGTGAAAATGATCCAGTTTCCCCCTGCCATTGAGATTTTATACTTTAGTCTGCAACGACAGGTACGAACTGAAGAAATTTTAGGAAAGATATAGTTTATTCAGTGAAATCAGTATTTTCCTTCACATGACATATTTTTAAATCCTGACATCCAAACACAATGGAACTGCGTTCTTGTTTTACGAATCATACGCTATAAAAATGGCCCTGAGCACTATGGGACTAATATATATATATATATATATATATATATATATATATATATATATATATATATATATATATATATATATGACCTAGTAGATAGTGTCGGAAAATCCATGCGGCTTTTCGCGGATGGTGCTGTAGTATACAGAGAAGTTGCAGCATTAGAAATTCGTAGCGAAATGCAGGAAGATCTGCAGCGGATAGGCACTTGATGCAGGGGGTGGCAACTGACCCTTAACATAGACAAATGTAATGTATTGAGAATACATAGAAAGAAGGATCCTTTATTGTATGATTATATGATAGCGGAACAAACACAGGTAGCAGTTACTTCTGTAAAATATCTGGGAGTATGCGTGCGGAACGATTTGAAGTGGAATGATCATATAAAATTAATTGTTGGTAAGGCGGGTGCCAGGTTAAGATTCATTGGGAGAGTCCTTAGAAAATGTACTCCATCAGCAAAGGAGGTGGCTTACAAAACACTCGTTCGACCTATACTTGAGTATTGCTCATAGGTGTGGGATCCGTACCAGATCGGGTTGACGGAGGAGATAGAGAAGATCCAAAGAAGAGCGGCGCGTTTCGTCACAGGGTTATTTGGTAACCGTGATAGCGTTACGGAGATGTTTAGCAAACTCAAGTGGCAGACCCTGCAAGAGAGGCGCTCTGCATCACGGTGTAGCTTGCTCGCCAGGTTTCGAGAGGGTGCGTTTCTGGATGAGGTATCGAATATATTGCTTCCCCCTACTTATACCTCCAGAGGGGATCACGAATGTAAAATTAGAGAGATTCGAGCGCGTACGGAGGCTTTCAGACAGTTATTCTTCCCGCGAACCATAAGCGACTGGAACAGAAAAGGGAGGTAATGACCATGGCACGTAAAGTGCCCTCCGCCACACACCGTTGGATGGCTTGCTGAGTATAAATGTAGATGTAGATGTAGATGTAGATGAACTGCTGAGGTCATCAGTCCCCTAGAACTTAGAACTACTTAAACCTAACTAACCTAAGGACATCACACACATCCATGCCCGAGGCAGGATTCGAACCCGCGATCGTAGCGGTCGAGCGGTTCCAGACTGTAGCGCCTAGAACCGCTCGGCCACCTCGGTCGGCTCATACGCTGTAATTTCTTTTCATACAACCCATTCAAATTGTTATTACAGAATAAGATTTAGCTTTATTTCGCAGAGAAACAGCGTAAAACTGTGAAAAAATTTTCAGCGTATCGTTTAAATGGATAAAAAATGCATTGTACCCTTTGGAATCAACTGTTTTTGTGTAAGTTTATTTTCACTAAACAAAAAACACTAGACGAAACTGGAACGAAAATTTATCTAAATGTGTGTCTTTGAAAAACAACCTTTTCTTATTTGTTGTTAGCTATTCATCAACCACGAGGAAATGGAGCTCCAAGAAAGGGTTGATATGCTCGTTTTCCATAGCAATGTATCACACCTCACAAGGCAACAGAATGTGTTGGAGTTTCTGCTCACGAAAATACCTGAATGGTAATGGAACTTATTGAAAATTGTTGATTCATATTTCTTCAATTTATCCTGTTCAAGCATATATTGCACACTTTACGATACGCGAAAACGGTCGCGTTCGCTCGTTTGGTAAAGTGTTTGCAGTAGGAGTTCCCTTGAGGCTGTGTCGCACGGTACACAGTTTACCGATTTTTCATGCGTCGGTAGGTAACACTCAGCCTCCGGTTCGATCGCAGGCAGGTAAACAGGAGCCCAAGTCTACAGCACTGCAAACAGGCGCGGATCGAACAAGTGTTTCCACAGTCAATAGACAGCAGTGATATAGCGTTAGGCTCAACAAATCGATTTATGCCGGCGGTAAATATTTACTGGGTCTCATGCCAAGCGCCGGGGGCTGCAGCGCTCGCGGAGATACTCGACTACGGATACAGGCCTTCAGAGTGTCAGAGGAAGCCACACTATACGTCTGTCAGTATGTGCTTGCTGTAAACCACTTTGCATCCTCCGCTCTGTTTCCTGCGCGTCACATGTTACGCATTGCAATATTGCATGTTTTCTTGTTGAAGCGCCACCACCGCAAGCAGATGTTACACATCCTGGCTTTTCACAATCAAGATTCGACTGCAGGTGGATTCGCGATAAAATGGGTAGATGGTATCTTGGCAAAAGCAGAATTATATGAGTAACAAATGACGCTTGTTGACCATGTACGATAAAATGATCAAAACGTTCTTATTATTACGTCTCTTTCTTCGTAAATATGCGACTAGGTCGTTCTATTAGTATTCGTTTCGCTCATAGCTATAGGACTGCTCAATGCCGACTTTGAAATACTTTATAGACAACGATTTCACCAACAGTATAGCAAAGGATAACAGTGAACGTAACGATAAAAATTATGTGCATTCAAGCAGACATACAAGTTTCGGCATGTGTATAAAACAGATAACTTCAGTGAAATGTCTATGAATTTGATATGAGTAAAACCGAGTTACACTCAAATATCAGAATTCCTGTTTCTCAAAAGAAAGATTCATTAATATATGTAATGAAAGGAGATAATTGTTAGCTATGTAGCACAACTTTATTATTCGTGTTTAATAAAATAAATCGTAATAATGCAATAAGCTCTTTAAGTTTAGATTGGCTCATTCAGTGTACAGTCAATTTTAAACAAACAAATGCTTTGACACCATCACAGTATAGCACGCGATCGACTATACTTCTCTTTTGTATGTTGTGTATGAGCCTACAACATTGAAAGCACTAGTGAAGCATTTTTATTTTACAATTAACATACACAACAATTAACAAGAAGAGGCGATTTAAATTACAATAGACAAAGAACTAATGCTAAAATTATTCTACTTCACAAGAGAGGACACAGATAAGAAATAAAAATACAGTTTTATCAACCACCTTTCTGTAATGTACAGAGTTTTTACTAAAATTACCAGCCACTGTATTTATTGTCACGAATGAAATACAAAACAAAAGAAGAAGAAAAAGTGAATTACAGCAGGATGGCGTAACCACAGTGCCACTCTGCAAGTATTATAAATTAAAAATTTTAAATTACAAAACATAAGCATGAGAAAAACTTTAGTTCCAATTGTCAGATCAAGAGCCAGGAAATTTAGAAGCTATGATGAATTACACTATGTGATCAAAAGTATCCGGAAACCCCCAAAATCATACGTTCTTCATATTAGGTGCGTTGTGCAGCCACCTACTGCTAGGAACTCCATATCAGCGACCTCAGTAGTAAATAGACAGAGAGCAGAATGGGGCGCTCCGCGGAACTCACGGACTTCAAACATGGTAAGGTGGTTGGGTGTCACTTGTGTCATACCTCTGTACGCGAGATTTTCACACTCCTAAACATCTCTAGGTCCATTTTTTCCGATGTGATAATGAAGTGGAAACGTGAAGGGACACGTACAGTACAAAAGCGTAAAGGCCGACCTCGTATGTTGACTGACAGAGACCGCCGACAGCTGAATAGGGTCGTAATGTCTAACAGGCAGACATCTATTGGGACCAACACACAGGAACACCAAACCGTATCAGGACCCACTGTAAGCACTATGACGGTTACGCGGGAGGTGAGAAAACTTGGATTTCATGATCGAGCGGCTGCTCAACAGCCACACATCACGCCGGTAAACAACAAACGACGCTTCGCTTGGTGTAAGGAGCGTAAACATTGGACGATTGAACAGTGGAAAAAAGTTATGTGGAGTGATTAATCACGGTACACAATGTGGAACGCCGAATTCGTTCCAGGCCTCAATGACGGACATCGTTACCTCTCCTCAGTGCAACACTCCGTGAAATTGGGCTGCCATTCCACAAGAAACCTTCCAGCACCTGATTGAACGTATGTCTGAGAGAGTGGAAGCTGTCATCAAAGCTAAGGGTGGGCCAATACCATACTGAATTCCAAAATTACCGATGGAGGGCACCACGAACTTGTAAGTCATTTTCAGCCAGGTGTCCGGATAATTTTGATCACATAGTGTATATCAGAATACAGAGAAATTAAAAGACATATTTACGACATTTACGCGTGATGAATGACAATACAAATTATCAAGATGGGCGCGAGAAGTTAAAACGTACTTACAAAATACAGTCGTAAAAGTAGAAAGAGATATTTCGAGTACAAGAGTATTAAGTCTAGAAATATTCAACGCCAGAAGAAATAAGGGATGTTGTGTTTTCTGAAGGAAGGAAAAAGAGACATGTTGAAACAATATCAGAATATGAGATTAGTTGGTTGGTTTGGGGGAGGGGACCAAACAGCAAGCACATCGGTCCC
Organism: Schistocerca americana; assembly: GCF_021461395.2. NCBI lineage: Eukaryota > Metazoa > Arthropoda > Insecta > Orthoptera > Acrididae > Schistocerca > Schistocerca americana. Next base: position 684,542,390 of record NC_060122.1, read on the forward strand.
ACTGGATTAGGGAAGGAAGTCGGCCATGCCCTTTCAAATAGACCATCCCGGCATTTACCTCAAGCGATTAAGGGAAATCACGGAAAACCCAAATCAGAATGACCGGACGCGTCTTTTGAACCGTCGTCCTCCCGAATGCGACTACAATGTACTAACCACTGCGCCACCTCGCTCGGTTGAAGAATGGGAGAGGAAAAGGGAAGAGCAAATAGGATGGAATTGAAATTGTCACTTTGTTCGTAGCTGGTGCAAAAACAAGTGAAAAAATGCAAAGGAAAGACTGAATTAAAAGGTGGAAAAACGCAACAGACCGTTTGAAAATATTGAAGGAGGCTAAAGAATCCAGGAAGAAGAATTGTAGCTTTGTCATTGAATGGTAGTTTTTGAGGAAGCTTCCATATGACTGTTTTGAAAACACTTTTACCAACAGGCCTTCACAAAAAATACATTGGTTCAGCCTTTCTTAGTATTCCAATGAACTTATAGTTTCTGTTATATTTCATGATGATAGTGAGAATTCCAGAACTAAAATAGAAGTCAGGCAACGGGAATCCATATCATCAAAAATATTATCAGTGGTCCTAAACAAATTATGCAGCTCCCTAAACTGGGAAAAAAGAAAAAGGATAGGCACTTACCCGGACAACCAACATCATACGGATAGTAATCTACAGCTTGCCTGTAGTAGGAAAGAGAATTATATTTTGGAACCTTTTCAGATTTTTGCTTCTAGCCAGCTCTGCAACAGAAGTTTAATATGTTTCCTTATTCAGTTTTCAATTATGGCATTTACTTTTCGTGTGCCAGTTTCTTTTTGAAATTACGAAATTTACTCCTGAGAATTAAGTTTTCCAAACGTGAAAAATTCACCAAGAACCTAAGAACAGTCTACTGCAGTTTAAAAATGTTTCATAGGAGAAAATCTTGTCAGTCTACCGGTTACATTACTCATCTACTATACACCAGTGATCAGTAGGTGAATGAAATTAAATAGAAGAGCAGTAAACAATCACTTTCAAGTTAAAATCGTTTTTAAATAGAACTATTGATATCTAACTTCAGTTTTTATTTCAAGACAGGTAAAACTTTTAAGACATTAAAGAACCTCAGTTGATTCGCAGTTATCCCAGTTTGCGTTGTAGGAGAACTTTTGTTTCCAGGTAGGCGGCCGTTGCAACCGAGCGGTTCTAGGCGCTTCAGTCTGGCACCGCGCGACCGCTGTGGTCGCAGGTTCGAATCCTGCCTCGTGCATGGATGTGTGTGATGTCCTTAGGTTAGTTAGGTTTAAGTAGATCTACGTCTAGGGGCTTATGACCTCATCTACATCTACATCTACATTTATACTCCGCAAGCCACCCAACGGTGTTTGGCGGAGGGCACTTAACGTGCCACGGTCATTACCTCCCTTTTCTGTTCCAGTCGCGTATGGTTCGCGGGAATCTCTCTACTTTTACATTCGTGATCTCCTCGCGAGGTATAAGTAGGGGGAAGCAATATATTCCATACCTCATCCAGAAACGCACCCTCTCGAAACCTGGACAGCACGATACACCGCGATGCAGAGCGCCTCTCTTGCAGAGTCTGCCACTTGAGTTTGCTAAACGTCTCCGTAACGCTATCACGGTTACCAAATAACCCTGTGACGAAACGCGCCGCTCTTCTTTGGATCTTCTCTATCTCCTCCGTCAACCCGATCTGGTACGGATCCTTCACTGATGAGCAATACTCAAGTATACGTCGAACGAGTGTTTTGTAAGCCACCTCCTTTGTTGATGGACTACATTTTCTAAGCACTCTCCCAATCAATCTCAACCTGGTACCCGCCTTACCAACAATTAATTTTATATGATCATTCCACTTCAAATCGTTCCGCACGCATACTCCCAGATATTTTACAGAAGTAACTGCTACCAGTGTTTGTTCCGCTATCATATAACCATACAATAAAGGATCCTTCTTTCTATGTATTCGCAATACATTACATTTGTCTATGTTAAGGGTCAGTTGGCACTCCCTGCACTAAGTGCCTATCCGCTGCAGATCTTCCTGCATTTCGCTACGAATTTCTAATGCTGCAACTTCTCTGTATACTACAGCATCATCCGCGAAAAGCCGCATGGAACTTCCGACACTATCTACTGGGTCATTTATATATATTGTGAAAACCAATGGTCCCATAACACTCCCTGTGGCACGCCAGAGGTTACTTTAACTTCCGTAGACGTCTGTCCATTGATAACAACATACTGTGTTCTGTTTGCTAAAAACTCTTCAATCCAGCCACTCAGCTGGTCAGATATTCCGTAGGCTCTTACTTTGTTTATCAGGCGACAATGCGGAACTGTATCGAACGCCTTCCGGAAGTAAAGGAAAATAGCATCTACCTGGGAGCCTGTATCTAATATTTTCTGGGTCTCATGAACAAATAAAGCGAGTTGGGTCCCACACGATCGCTGTTTCCGGAATCCATGTTGATTCCTACAGAGTAGATTCAGGGTTTCCAAAAACGAATGATACTCGAGCAAAAACCATGTTCTAAAATTCTACAACAGATCGACATCAGAGATATAGGTCTATAGTTTCGCGCATCTGCTCGACGACCCTTCTTGAAGACTGGGACTACCTGTGCTCTTTTCCAATCATTTGGAACCTTCCGTTCCTCTAGAGACTTGCGGTACACGGCTGTTAGAAGGGTGGCAGATGTTAAGTCCCATAGTGCTCAGAGCCATTTGAACCATTTTTTTGTTTCAATGTACAAGATCGTGCACAACTGTCCACACGTTGAATTACCAGTTTTAAAATGATACAGAATTTTAAATAAAAATTAATGATGTTTTCCAAACATCTTTCATGTATTATACATCATGTAAACGTGTATACGTGAAAGTATTCGGTAACACAATCTCGTATCTTAAAGCAACAAAAATTAGTAGAAAATATCAGAAACTCTTTATGGTTTATGCAGAGAGCGTTCTTTCGCGTAAGCGTAAAATCGATCACTGGATTGATACACCGAGCAGGAAATATCATGGGCTTCCAGGTGCACTATCCTCAACGTACACAACATTCTCCCCTACAGATGAACACAGAATGGAAGATATTAAAAATGAAGTTTCAGTGTGGGCTAAAAAATCATTTGTATTAACACTGAAACAATCTGTAGTCCTCTCGTGTATGAAAATAACACAAACTATAAGCGAGCTCATACAATTAATTGATAAATTCCTGTATTTAGTGGTGTCGAAGTTAACGGCTGAAAGCACAGATGTCTGGGAATAGATTTGGTAATCTGAGTAGAGTTTTCAAAAGCTTCTTTTTAATCTGAGCCAAACCATCATATTAGAATAATGGTGCCTCAATTTTTACATATAACTGAGAGATAGTCATTTAATGTCAACACCATTCAGAAACCGAGATTTTATTATCTGGCAGTGGGAAGATGCATGTTGTAATTACTAGGAGGAAGAGGAACAAAATATTCTGTTGGGTTAACCTTATGAGGATCACGAATTTTAGGCCTACTGGAAGAAGCGCTTCGATACTAAGCAGCTCACAACCGATGTTCAGATCATTCGTAAGTGTGGCTGTTATTGTTAGATGAGTTGCGGGAAACGTTTATCTGTTGAGGCCAAGAAATATCTGTACTGAAAGGTGATACCTTCCCATTTCGTCTCGTAGAAAGACGAGTACATAAGCATTAAATTTCAGACTTTCATAAACGGTAAACGCATGCAGTTTTCAATCTTTTCAAGCATCCATTGGATCAACAGAACGCATTAACGTCATGTTTAAAAACAGATATGCTGCTCTCATCTGCTTATATTACTAATTTCTATTTCATCTCATTCTTATAAGAAGTTTCTTTAGAATTTGTTTCTCATCACTCCCAACCGATCATTAAGAGATCAAATGGCATACTGTACGAGCATGTACAAGAATGATTCTCTGAAACTTCCACCATGGAATTACATGTTTCCTTAGTGATGGACCATATCTTTAAAGCACTAAGGGAACATAATTTTCAATTATTTTTGAGCCATCTTGAGAGCACATGCAAATCAGCTGCCCTGAGATATTCGTTGTAGAGTAGATGCAAATTTGTCTTGGAGCACGCACCTTTGTGCGCCATTTGCTTGTTCCAGATACAAAGGGACAGGACACGGGGCAGACGGAGATTGATCGTGGCGGACTGTCCGCTAATCAACGCCACCTGCGGCTGCGACACGGATACCGGTGCAATCTGCTATCGTCATCTGTTCTCGCATCAAATTAACATGGACGTGGAACACACAGCTGGAAAGCTACCACAGGAATGCCTCGGTCTGGCACATACACTACTGGCAATTAACATTGCCACACCAAAAAGAAATTCAAATGTTAAACGGGTATTCATTGGACAGATATATTATACTAGAACTTACATGTGATTACATTTTCACGCAATTTGGGTGAATAGATCCTGAGAAATCAGTACCCAGAACAACCACCTCTGGCCGTAATAACGGCCTTGATACGCCTGGGCATTGAGTCCAACAGAGCTTGGATGGCGTGTACTGGTACAGCTGCCCATGCAGCTTCAACACGGTACCACAGTTCATCAAGAGTAGTGACTGGCGTATTGTGACGAGCCAGTTGCTCGGCCACCATTGACCAGACGTTTTCAGTTGGTGAGAGATCTGGAGAATGTGCTGACCAGGTCAGCAGTCGAACATCATCTGTATCCAGAAAGGCCCGTACAGGACCTCCAACATGCGGTCGTGCATTATCCTGTTGAAATGTAGGGTTTTGCAAGGATGGAATGAAGGGTAGAGCCACGGGTCGTAACACATCTGAAATGTAACGTCCACTGTTCATACTGCCGTCAATGCGAACAAGAGGTGACCGAGACGTGTAACAATGGCACCCCATCACGCCGGGTGATACGCCAGTATGGCGATGACGTATACACGCTTAAAATGTGCGTTCACCGCGACGTCGACAAACTCGGATGCGACCATCATGATGCTGTAAGCAGAACCTGGATTCATCAAAAAATGAAGTTTTGCCATTTGTGCACAAAATTTCGTCGTTGAGTACACCATCGCAGGCGCTCCTGTCTGTGATGCAGTGTCGAGGGTAACCGCAGCCAAGGTCTCCGAGCTGATAGTCGATGCTGCTACAAACGTCGTCGACCTGTTCGTGCAGATGGTTGTCGTCTTGCAAACGTCCCCATCTGTTGACTCAGGCATCGAGACGTGGCTGCACGATCCGTTACAGCCATGCGGATAAGATGCCTGTTATCTCGACTGTTAGTGATACGAGGCCGTTAGGACATAGCACGGCGTTCAGTATTACCCTCCTGAACCCACCGATTTCATATTCTGCTAACAGTCATTGGATCTCGACCAACGCGAGCAGCAATGTCGGGATACGATAAACCACAATCGCGATAGGCTACAATCTGACATATATCAAAGTCGGAAACGCGACGGTACGCATTTCTCCTCCTTACCCGAGGCATCACAACAACGTTTCACCAGGCAACGCCGGTCAACTGCTGTTTGTGTATGAGAAATCGGTAGGAAACTTTCCTAATGTCAGCACGTTGTAGGTGTCGCCACCGGCGCCAGCCTTGTGTGAATGCTCGGAAAAGCTAATAATTTGCATATCACAGCATCTTCTTCCTGACGGTTAAATTTCGCGTCTGTAGCACATCATCTTCGTGGTGTAGCAATTTTAATGGCCAGTAGTGTATAATTTAAAGGACTTTATCACTTGAGTGCGAAAAAAGTCGAACATATTGAAGGTTTTGTTTAGGAATTTAATATCTATGTTTTGATTCAATGAATGCATTTATTTGTTTGATATTTGTTTATATTATTTATATGAACCCAGGTAACTTGTTTTATTTGCTGTTACTGCAAACATTCGGTGTGTACGGATTGAAAGTTTCTTTTTGCCGCACCAGTGTAATCCCTTTTCTTATGACGTTTCTTCAGCTGAAAAAACTGTGCTCAATACGATAGCTCGCTTACAAAGATCACACGTTGTTTTATGTAGTGTGATTCAGGGATGCGCACAAACTGAAGGAACTGATAGAAGAGTGGAAATTCCAAAACTTTGGAACAGGTCTTCGTAGCAACCCTGAGCCAGTAAAAGCTTCGTAATGCCAGAAACAGCAAGGAAAATCAATGCATACAATCCTTAAGTTCACGAAAGACAATGTACAGTTTACTACGGAATGTTGTCCATTGCAGAACGTGTTCAATATCGCGACCACGACATTCAATAGAGGGATAACATCTTCGAAGAAAGTTATGGTGTACTCTACCGGGTACAACAGACCTCACACGAACTTCAACAGACGCTGCTGACGTGAAGTGTCTCTTCGTCGGGAAACGGTGTCATGTACAGGAGTGGTCTGATATGCCCCCACAAATGCAAAGAAAAATCAAGAGATTTCAGGCCAGGAAGCGACTTGGGTATGCAAGTGGAACTTGCCTTCTGATCCAACGCCTTGGAAATGTAACTTTGCATTGCCACCTCCCTCCCCTAATCTGATGCTTCTAGATTTGTGTGTTACTGTTTGAGGGTGGGGGGGGGGGGAAGAGGGGCGGATGTTACTAACTTCACACGAAACCTGTTTCTGACGAACAAACGCATCTCGCAGGGATACTTGCAGAGTCTGTTGACCTTCATAAAATGTGCGACGTATCCAGCAGAGTGCGCCAGAATTTTCCACGAAGATATTGTGCCTGTTTTGAGTGTGGTGGTCGCTATTTTGAACACCTTAAGTACCTAGGTACAACATTGTTGAGTAAACAGGATACCAGCGGAAAAATGCAACTGTCTGAGCACAAAATACCCGAATATGCTCCTCTTAGAACAACTCTAACTTAAAAGTACAATACCGGCTGCCTCGTGCTACCTTCCTCAGGACCTCTAACGATTTTCGCAAAACTTTTGGCATGCAAACGCATTCGCGCTATTTTTGACATATAGCTCACCTCTCACACCCACAAGCTCCATCGCCGTAAATCGCTCATACTCATCCACTCTCCACTCCCATTTGCCTGTCCACACCTACTCATTCAGCCCAATTCATTGTCATTTTCTCCTTGTATCTCTCTAACGGTCACTGTCTCCTGTCTCAAAGCCACAGTCTCTGTTCCATCCTACCACTATTCTCTCCTGTTGCTGTCATTGTCTCCCTCTTGCTCTCTCTTACAGCTACTATCTGATTCATTCTTCCCACTACCGCCGCGTCTTCTCACTATCTCTCTTCCTCCTCGCCTTTGTCATATAGTCTACCTCACTGGCTATCACCCACTTCCGATTTCATCTTGTTGTTTATTCCTCTCCCACTGGTACTGTGTCGTTCGCTGTTTTCCTAGCACTGTTCCGTCACTGTGAATTATGTTCCACTCGCACTGTGTCCCTATTTCCTCTCACACTGCAGTTCTCTCCTTCGCTCGTTCCACATCACAAGTCTACTATCTACCAGTATCTATAACTTTTTCGTCTATTTCCCACTGCCACTGTCTGATTCTCTCTCAGCATAAAAAAGCGTAAATATGTTCGCATCCAAAAGTTTTTGTGAAAATTTTTAATGAGGCTGAGGAAATTAGAAAGAGGCAGCTGGTACCGTAACTTTCAGTTGGATACTTTTAAACAGCGACACATTCGTCTTTTTTATACTCCGATTGGAGCACTTTTCCGTTAGTTTTGCGCTGGTTCCCTTGTGTCATCATATTAAAAGAACTATATCGGTCATTACAATTTTAATAGCTTACTTACGTGAAACTGAAATAACGCAAAACTAATTTTACATCACAGACCGAATTTTACATGCACAAAAACACTGCCTGTGTTTCAGAACTACAACATGGGTTTCCCAGAACCCCTTTTATGATAACGGAAACACTTTTCAGCATATTTCTTCGTGCTACGTCACTTGATAAACAACGTTTCTGCCTCACAGCGTAGTTTACGTGCGTATTTTATGTATACACGTAGCGTGAATTTGAAACTCTGAAATTTGAAAGAATAAAAATATAAAGAAAATTTTAATGTTGTTCGCGATATTAGAAAGATAATGTAAAAACTACAGTAATTTGCTGAGCGTTCCCATCTTGGAATACAAGGCACAGTTTTGGTAGTCAAAAACAAATTTTTTGTTGCATTTCTCGACAATTGACAATGATTGTACTTCTAGATAAATGCCTAGAGAATAAAGTGTAAAAATTTGAGCAGTTTGCTGCGGTTATTTATTTAGATATTCTCTGATAACTGCAAAAATTTGGTGAGAAACGCTTTTTTCGGGTTTTCTCAGGAACCATTCATCATCTAAATGGCGCCTTCGTAAGTCCCTTAAGGCGAACGGTAGACCACATTTAATGCAAAAAGAACCAACCGAATTTCGCCATTTGCCTAAGCTGGATGAAGTGTGTTATAATGAAATTTTGATCCTGTACTGTAAGATAATTACGGTAACACGATACTTCTGCTGGGTTTATACAGGGTTATTACAAATGATTGAAGCGATTTCACAGCTCTACAATAACTTTATTATTTGAGATATTTTCACAATGCTTTGCACACACATACAAAAACTCAAAAAGTTTTTTAGGCATTCACAAATGTTCGATATGTGCCCCTTTAGTGCTTCGGCAGACATCAAGCCGATAATCAAGTTCCTCCTACACTCGGCGCAGCATGTCCCCATCAATGAGTTCGGAAGCATCGTTGATGCGAGCTCGCAGTTATGGCACGTTTCTTGGTAGAGGAGGTTTAGACACTGAATCTTTCACATAACCCCACAGAAAGAAATCGCATGGGGTTAAGTCGGGAGAGCGTGGAGGCCGTGACACGAATTGCTGATCGTGATCTCCACCACGACCGATCCATCGGTTTTCCAGTCTCCTGTTTAAGAAATGCCGAACATCGTGATGGAAGTGCGGTGGAGCACCAACCATCCTGTTGAAAGATGAAGTCGGCGGCGCTGTCGGTCTCCAATTTTCCAGCATGTCCAGATACATGTGTCCTGTAATGTTTTTTTCTCAGAAGAAAAAGGGGCCGTAAATTTAAAACCGTGAGACTGCACAAAACATGTTAACTTGTGGTGAATTGCGAATTTGCTGCATGAATGCGTGAGGATTCTCTACCACCCAGATTCGCACATTGTATCTGTTCACTTCACCACTAAGAAAAAATGTTGCTTCGTCACTGAAAACACGTTTCGCACTGAACGCATCCTCTTCCATGAGCTGTTGCAACCGCGCCGAAAATTCAAAACGTTTGACTTCGTCATCGGGTGTCAGGGCTTGTAGCAATTGTAAACGGTAAGGCTTCTGCTTTAGCCTTTTCCGTAAGATTTTCCAAACCGTCGGCTGTGGTACGTTTAGGTCCCTGCTTGCTTCATTCGTCGACTTCCGCGGGCTGCGCGTGAAACTTGCCCGCACGCGTTCAACCGTTTCTTCACACACTGCAGACCGACCCGTTGATTTCCCCTTACAGAGGCATCCAGAAGCTTCAAACTGAGCATACCATCGCCGAATGGAGTTAGCAGTTGGTGGATCTTTGTTGATCTTCGTCCTGAAGTGTCGTTGCACTGTTATGACTGACTGACGTGAGTTCATTTCAAGCACGACATACGCTTTCTCTGCTCCTGTCGCCATTTTGTCTCACTGCGCTCTCGAGCGCTCTGGCGGCAGAAACCTGAAGTGCGGCTTTAGCCGAACAAAACTTTATGAGTTTTTCTACGTATCTGTAGTGTGTCGTGACCATATGTCAATGAATGGAGCTACAGTGAATTTATGAAATCGCTTCAATCATTTGTAATAGCCCTGTAAATGTCCCCTAGACCAATTGCTATCCAAAACACTTGACCCTAACTTTCTCACCAACAGAACCCGAGGTATGCGCACAAGAAAAATTCCGTTTTTGTGCCAGGAATTTTGAAACACATGGTAGGGCATACTATTATACGAGAACCGCATGTTATTGCTGAAAGTAATGAGAATGTGTATTGAATTCCCTTGTTGTTTCTGACATTACCTGGCCCAGAAATACTTCCAAAAACGTAAGTTCCTGCCCCGAAGCTGTTATATTTCAACTCCTCTATCACTTTGTGCGCAGACGTTTGAATCGCCCTCTAAAAGTGATTTGTTGTAGGGATGGTAGGGAAAGGGGTTATACCTTGGATCACTTCTCATACTTCCGCCTCTAGCCAGCCTGTATTAGAAGTTTAATACATTTAGTTATTCCATTTTGGAATGATAGCATTCACTTCATGTGCGCTGCAGTCGTTTTCTGATATTACAAAAGGAACTTCGGAAAAAATCAGGATTTTCCGAAAGAGGAAATCAGTTCCGAGGCACAATATGGTCATGCAGCCACATGCAAATATTTTAACCAAATTTAAAAATGTGTCCGTCGAGGTAATCATGTCGTTACTGCAGTAAATAGTCTGTGTTTTACGTTATTACTAATATTACTCTTCTTCACGCCAATAATCAGCAAGTGAAATAAAATGAAGAAGAAGTATTATCCAATACCAGTTCCCTTTAAAAACGTTTTGTAATAGGAATTATTGTCAAATAACACAAATTTTCATTTTCGAGCCAGGGAAAATTGTTCAAACGTTAAAGAAACAAAGTTCATTTTATAATAACAGGAGTTTCCTTCTAAAAAATTCTTCTCTTCAAATCACAACTGACGAATTACGGCTTAACCGTCCACTTGTTGTGTATCTAGTTTTAAAAATACACAGAATTGTACTCACTATTTAGCGCAAGAATTTACAACATCATCAAAATAGCTTTAATATACAGGGTGGTTGAAACTAAACTTTCGCTACTTGAGCCAATGTGTATGGGAAACCGTACGGGTACCCACCTTTCTAGGAATGACGTTCAGACTACCCGCTTCAGATTTGCGTTTTTAGTACGGTTAGTGTCATGACTTGCCAATAGGCGCGGGTACTAATAAGGAGAAGTAGGGTTGAAACACAAGCACCAGTGTGGATTACTGTTGTTGACGGTCTACATCGATCTGGGCGAGCTGAGAAGAACCTTACTCGTAAAGATATTTTATCATAACAGCTACAATAGTTCAGCTGCTCTTCCTCAGTCTCGATGCCTTGCAGAAACACGGAGAGGTCATCTTTCCGCACCGGGGATGGAGAACGTGGCTCGGAAATTCGAATTAACTGGCGATATGGGCATAGCTCGCGGTAGAGGTCGGCAACCACTTGCACCACCAGTTGTTGGAGAAGTTACTGTTCCCATGGGTGATAATACTGGTCGCTATGTGAGACCTTCAAGCAGTGGACGAGCTGTGTCACATTCCTAGGTCCACCGTTCGAAAAGAGCTGCGAACGATTGTAAAATTTTATCTTTAGAGCGGACCCGCTCCTGTCGTAGGTGCAGATGACGTCATATTGTGCAGTGCTTCTAGCCTGGAGTGTAAACATGGTACGCAGTTAACTTGTGTTACTCTCTCACGTAGACTTAAAATGTATTTCTTTCAGTGGTTTATTCATTATTTGTGTATCCGCACGTCGCTACAAACGATTCTACAAACCTTCATTGTCCTGTAACCATTGGATTTCCACGGTGAGACCCTCAAGTAGCGAAAGCTTAATTTTAACTACTCCTACTATACAGCACTTAAAATTGTATATCTCGTAGTACTCAAAAACGGTGCACAGAACACAACCTCATTCTCACAACAAATATATCAGTAGAAAATGATGGAAACGCTTATGGTGGTATCTAGTGCGCATGCCATTCTAAAATTGATATCCTCTAATATCCTCGTAGTAGCGAAGCAACTTAATAAAAGGAAGTCTTCTGGTCCAGACTATATACTAATTAGGTTCCTTTCAGAGTATACTGATTCAATAGCTCAATTCTTGGCAATCACATACAACCATTCGCTAGACGGAAGATCCGTACTCAAAGATTGGAAAGTTGCACAGGTCACACCAGTATTCAAGAAAGGTAGTAGGACTAATCCACTAAATTACAGTCCCGTACCATTAATTTCGATATGCAGCAGGATTTTGGAATATATATTGTGTTCGAACATTATGAACTGCCTCGAATAAAACGGTCAATTGACACACAGTCAACGTGGATTTAGAAAACACCGTTCTTGTGAAACACAACTAGCTCTTTACTCGCATGAAGTGTTGAGTGCTATTGAAAAGGGATTTCAGATTGATTCCGTATTTCTGAATTTCAGGAAGGCTTTTTGGCATCACACAAGCGGCTTGTAGTGAAATTATGTGCTTATGTAATATCGTCTCAGTTATGTGACTGGATTCGGGATTTCCTGTCTTAGAGGTCACAGTTCGTAGTAATTGACGGAAAAACCTCAAGTAAGACAGAAGTGATTCCTCGCGTTCCCCAAGGAAGTGTTATAGGCCATTTGCTCTTCCTTATATGTATAAACGATTTGGAGACAATCTGAGTAGCCGTCTTAGATAGTTTGCAGATGACACTGTCGTTTTCGAATAATAAAGTCATCAGAAGATCAGAACAAATTGGAAATAGATTTAGGAAAGATATCTGTACGGTGCGAAAGTTGGCAATTGACTCTAAATAACGAAAAGTGTGTTAAATCATCCACATGAGTGCTAAAAGGAATACGTTAAACCTCAGTTTCACGATAAACCAATGAAATCTAATGGCGGTAGATTCAACTACATACTTAGGAATTATAATTACGAACATCTTAAATTGGAAGGAACACATAGAAAATGTTGTTGGGAAGGCTAACCAAAGACCGCATTTTACTGGCAGGACACTTAGAAAATATAACAGATCTACTAAGGAGACTGCCTACACTATGCTTGTCCGTCCTCTTTTAGAATACTGCAGTGCGTTGTGGGATCCTTACCAGATAGGATTGACAGAGTACATCGAAAGAATTCAAAGAAGGGGAGCACTTTTTGTACTATCGAGAAATAGAGGAAAGAGTGTCACTGAAATGATACAGGATTTGGGACGGCCATCATTAAAAGAAAGGCGTTTTTCGTTGCGGAGGAATCTTCTCACGAAATCCCAATCACCAACTTTCTCCTCTGAATTCGACGTATTTTGTTGACACCGACCTATATAGGGAGAAACGATCACCATGATAAAATAAGGGAAATCGGAGCTCTTACGGAAAGATATAGGTGTTCGTTCTTTCCGCGCGCTGTACGGGATTTAAATAACAGTTGGTCGATGAACCTTCTGCCATACACTGAAATGTGATTTGCAGAGTATCCTTGTAGATTTAGATGTAGATGCAGATTATTAGACTGAAACCCGGGCCAGGGAACATCATGTGTTTCTAGTTTCACTATCTTCTAGCTACATTACTCTCACCTATCTCTTGACAACAATCTTGAACTATTCGAGGACGTGCAAGAAAGTTATGTTATGTAGGCTGCGTGACGAACAGGCGGAACGCAGTTCAAGTCGTTCGGGTACTTTTCTAATTGAAAGTTACTGCACCCAAAAATATTTTTTCGTAACAAAAACTGTTAGCACCAATTCAGAAAAAGAATATACAGGCTTTTCAGAAGAGGAACGGTCATTTGAAGCATAAATGTCCAGCAAACATGGGCTCAAAAATGCATGCCCTGAGAGATACAAGCACTTCTCCCTCTTCATTACTGTGGAACACATCTCTTCTAGTCCATGCTCTTTTCTTTTCATATTTTGAGAAGTGGTAGTATGGACCAAAACATGAAAAGCAGTCCAGTAAACATGGTCTCTTAGACTATGAGCACTTTCCCACCTTCGCTAGTGTAAAACACAGCTCTTCTACTGAACAAGTGCTCACAGCTCTTGAAGCATGCATTTTAGGGCCTATGTTTAAGACCAGTGCTTATTGTTTTTGTGCGTACTACTTCCTAACAAGATATGGGAGACGAGACTTGTTTCACAGAATCGGAGATGAAAAAGTACCGTGTTTACTTGACTTCTTTGCACCTTATGATCGTTACTGTGATATTCCCTGAGCGCTGACCATTCCTCTTAGACCACCTATATAATCATTCGTTGAATAAGTTCTTAATACGCTGAAGTAGGAATGGTTGTTGTGCCGGGTTTTTATCTGTCCGGCAATTTGAATCGCTGCGTTCATGGAGCGCAATGCCGTTTCTTTGGTGTCCCCTTGCACGGGAAGATTTTGTGCTGTCACGGTAGTGCTCGACAGTGAGGAGTCGCCTTCAACCGGCGCGCCAGTGTGTCTTAGTCGCGTTGTTTGATAGGGTGTGCATCTCCTGCGGAACAACGACAGTTTTATGGTAGTGAATGCCTTAGGCGGCTTCATTCTTCCCAGTTCGGATGTCGCATAGGCCGTCGGATACTTGCGGTTGTTGAACAAACTAGGTCTTCTGTGACTTCATTGCAGAATAGAGCGAGCAGAGAAATTGAATCGTGACTGTTGCTTTATGTTGATTGTCTTGGATCTTGGCCTGTGTAGGTTTCTACTGTCCTTATTGAACTGGGATCCGAATCGATGCTCCAGTTGAGTGGTCCATACGCGCTCGCTTCAAGCATCATGTCTGTTCGGCCTGATTCGTGGATGACGTGCTGAAGAAGTTTCTGCGTTGCGCAGTTGCTTTGGGAACTTGCTTATTTGATTGTTACTTAAGTAGTTTGCTGTGTGTGCCGGAACATTTCTACTACAATATGGTGTTATTTTGTTTAGAAATATGGATTTGCTAATGACGTTCCCTACAACAACATAAACACGGACTAAAGTGACTGTGATTAAATGTGTAATTCCCACTGGGCTCGGGTAGCTCACATAAGGTTGTGAATTACTTAGTAACACTACGTGATGTCCACTTATACTTCACGTGGTATTACTAGGTAATTCACAGCCATATGTTGTGATCAATTAATGTAATAAAGACAATGTACGAAGGACGCAATTGTACAATTGGAACACCTTTGGGGAACTCTGAATAATTCGATATAAGACAAGGACTTTTTAATGTTGTGATGGAGGCAATGAATAGGGCAATTAAAGATATAGTAAAAGAAAAACATACAAAGATGGATTTTGCAGATGATATGGTAATGTGAGGTGACAAAGACGTGAATGTACAGTTACAACTTGATGCGTGGAAGGAAATAATGAAAAAGTATGGATTAAAAATAAATAAAGATAAGAGAGAAGTAATGGTATTTGGAAGAGATAAGGGTATCGACGGTAATATTAGTCTGTGTGGAAAACTCCTCAAAGAGGTAGATAGTTTCACTTATTTATGGAGTGAAATATCTAGTGATGGATGGATAACCAACGAAATTAATAGGAAGTAACAGAAGGGAGGCAATTTCTACCAAAGAATAAAACACCTGATTTGGAATAAGGAAGTTTCAGAAAAAGCAAAACCCCTTATATATAAGAGTTATTACTTCTTTATTGTCACATATGGAGGAGACACATGGACAATGACAGAAAGGGACTAAGGGACTAGAGCAGACTGCAAGCAGGGAAATGAAACTTCTTATAGCAGTTAAGGGAGAAACAAGAATGGGCAGAGTAAGGAATGTAAATATTGGAAAGGACCTTAAATAAGAAAGAATGGGAGAAGAAATCAAATAAGACGTTAAAATGGTACGAGCATGTTGAGAGGATCCGTGGGCAGAGACTTCCTAAAATTATGGAAGAACTAAGGATGGATGCAGAAAGACCTAGAGGGCACCCAAGGACACGGTGGTAAACGGGAGTGAAAATATCTGTGGAAAGGAGAGGTGTGACCTGGCAGCAAGTGGAGGAAGAAAAGTGGTGGGAAGACCGAGCCAAATGGAGAGGACTCGTCAGCACCCAGACCTGGCAGTTGCTGGAGCAGGATCCGGATACATACATACTACGTGATGCCGTTCATATAGAGCATTTCCCAGCGTTACTTTGCTTGTGCACTGAGTAAGCAATTTTTCTGGCGCCCCGGAATAGTTTTGCGAACCTGGCTACTAGGCAGTAGGCAGTCGCTTTTAGGTCGCTCCTGTGTTAGTGGCTTCAATTCAGTCGGCCCTAGTGAGCTGTTGACGCGACTTCCCAGCGCTAGTTCGTTTGGTAAACAATGACCGACTTAACATGCCGCGTTCATGTTTGAAGATTCAAGTCAATATCGGTTGTGTGTGGGTGAAATTTGTTAATACGTCTGTAAGCAGAAAACAGTGGTGGCCGTTATTGTGGAGAGGCAACTCTGAGGGTGTGCTCGAACTTCGGTCTATGTTCTCAGTGCTGGCTGGCGCTAGTTGCCGCTTTTGAGGTTGTCGATTTGATTACGCGTAATAAAGCACCTGCTTCTTAGTTGCTACTATGAGCTACAAGGAGCTCGGGGGTCACAGCACCAAGTTACGACACCGGAAGATGGGTTTATAAGAGCCCGAAACCGGTCGTGTGATAATAAAGGAACTTTACAACTGGAGCGGTATTTTCAACCTCTTATACAGTAAGATCACAAAATGTCTGAAACGTTTGTAGGGAAGTTGCAGGGCACGTTGTACTGAGATATAAATGTTAAGAAAAAAATTCGATACGTTGCGATGTTTCAGAGTTATTTAGTATGAAATCAGCCAATCAGGGGTTCGCACGCTCATATTCATGCAGCTTGCCAGGAAGGGGTGGGATGGTGGGGGAAGACGGTGTTACACTCAACTAATGCTTTGTTTGCTTAGTTGAAACTTCAATTTGCTCGTGAGATGACCTGATTGGCAAACTTCAATTGTGAATAACTCTGAAACGGTGCAACGTATAGGTTTTTCTTATTTGTTTATTTTTTTATTTATTTATTCGGCAAGCACCAGAAGAGAGACTGTTGTCGCCACTGCCAGTTAAAGTCCTGCTCCTTATACGGACCTCCGTTTCAGAACAAACTGATGGTCATTGTCGCGAAAGTTTATGACAGCTGACTTCATATGATGCATTTACACCCTCGTTACTAAGAAGAAGACGTTCCAGAAGCTCCGACGTACATTCCACTGTTCTCACGAAATCTGAAAAAAGAAAGTTCAGCTTAACAGTGTCAGTCGAATAAACACTGCCATGCACTCCTTAACCACATACTTGTCTCACTATTGATGTTAAGAGAGCGCTGTGAGTTAACAAACATAACTGAAACTAACTTGAATGGACTACTCAATATAGTCAGGAATGTTGTGACGGTTTCTTAAATGGTTCAGTAAATTGTGTGGGTCTTGGGTAGGTAGTACAAGAATACTGATGGCGTGTAAGCTGATTTCTCGCCGAATATTCACTGAGGAGTCAAAGAAACTGGTACACCTGTCTAATATCGTGTAGGGCCCCCGCGAGCACGCAGAAATGCCGCAACACGACGCCGCACGGACTCGACTAATGACACCATCAATGCTGCAGTGCTGTCCATAAATCCGTAAGAGTACGACGTGGTGGAGATCTCTTCTGAACAGCACGTTGCAAGGCATCCCAACTATGATCAATAATACCTAAGTCTTGGAAGTCTGGTGGCCGGCGGCAGTATTTAAACTCATAAAAGTGTTCCTGGAGGCACTCTGTAGCAATTCTGGACGTGTAGGTTGTCGGATTGTCCTGCTGGAATTGCCCAAGTCGGTCGGAATGCACAACGGACGTGAATGGATGCAGTTGATCAGACAGGATGCTTACGTACGTGTCACCTGTGTATCTAGACGTATCAGGAGTCCCATACCACTCCAACTGCACACACCCCACACCATTACAGAGCCTCCACCAGCTTGAACAGTCTTCTGCTGACATACAGAGTCCGTGGCTTCATGAGGTTGTCTCCCTACCCGTACATGTCCATCCGCTTTAATTTAAAACGAGGCTCGTCCGACCAAGCAACATGTTTCCAATAATCTAAAATCCTATTTCGGTGTTGAAGGGCCCAGGCGAGACATAAAGCTTTGTGTCATGCAGTCATCAAGGGTACACGAGTGGGCCTCCGGCTCCGAAAGCCAGTATCGATACTGTTTCGTTGAATGGTTCACACGCTGACACTTGTTGACGGCCCAGAATTGAAATCTGCAGCAGTTTGCAGTAGTGTTGCACGTCTGTCTCGGTGAACGATTCTCTTCAGTCGCCGTTGGTCCCGTTCTTGCAGGATCTTTTCCGCCCGTAGCGATGTCGCAATTTGATGTTTTACCGATCACAGTGCACTCGTGAAATGGTCGTAAGGGAAAATCCCACTTCATCGCTACCTCGGAGATGCTGTGTCATATCACTCGTGCGACGACTATAACACCACGTTCAAACCCACTTGTATACTGATAACCTGCCATTGCCGCAGCAGTAACCGATCTAACAACTGCGCCAGACACTTGTTGTCTTATACACGCGTAGCGACCGCAGCGGCGTATTCTGGCTATTTACAATACTCTGTATTTGAATACGCAAACCTATACCAGTTTCTCTGGCGCGTCAGTGTATAAAGAAAAAACCAAGGAGAAAAGGAAGGAGCATTAAGGCCTAATGATCTGTCGATTATAAGAACATAGCGCTAGGTGTAACTAAGAAGAATGAGAAACCAGTCACGTTTCTCCGGAGCTCATTCTATTAAACTGCGTGGATTGCCATCAAGAACACAAGAATTTCTGAGCAATACTTTGCTAGTAGTGAATATGATCTGCTTCGATAACAGTTTGGTCAGCTTGTGTGCCTGTCACGTTGGGGTCCGGTTTCCGTTCTCAGTATCGCCAGAAATTATTCATTAGTTTGAGAATTTTAACGACGGGTCCATTAAGCCTCGAGATGCCAATTGAGGAAATACTTCCATGAGGCCGGCCGGAGTGACCGAGCGGTTCTAGGCGCTTCAGTCTGGAACCGCGCGTCCGTAATGGTCGCAGTTTCGAATCCTGCCTCGGGCATGGATGTGTGTGATGTCCTTAGGTTAGTTAGGTTTAAGTAGTTCTAAGTTCTAGGGGACTGATGACCTCAGCTGTTAAGTCCCATAGTGCTCAGAGCCATTTAAACCAATTGAACTTCCATGAGACGCAGCGGCCCCAAGGTCCAAAATCCGGAAAGTCGACAACGGCAAGGAGAGCAGTATACTGACCTCAGGCCCCTTTGTAGCTCATCCTAATAACGTCATATCACAGAGGATCACATGGCGGTCGGTCAGCATGTGCGGTCCTTGTGGCTTGATGGTGGAGTTACGTATATTTTTGATAAGTAATACGATAGTGTTATCTATAATTAGCTAAACTTAATATTATTTCATGTGAAGTGTTTAATACCAAGAAATATATCAAAAATAGTACCGCGGCTTCCAATTATCGGCCCACACGTAAGCAAATTACTTATTGGTGTCATGACGCATAACACCCGATGAGCACCTGTACGATTCTCCCTGATGGGTACAGAAGACCCACTTCAAACCAAACATAAGAGAGCAAAGAGATTACCGCTACTGCAGACAGGCCGTCAGTGAACGTTCGAAGCATGGAGGGCATCATTTGGTCTGTTCAGACATATCGCACGCTGGTACACATTGATGGCAGGCTATGATCACATCGAGAAACACATGAACGATGGGTCTCGCTAGCCGAAAGTGCAGTGTTCTTCTCGGCTGTGGAGGAACTGTATTGAGGAGAATGTTCACACTTTTTGGTCTGGAGCTTTCAGCACATTTTTTTATCATTAAGCGAAGAACGAACCTACTACACCATTACCTTCAGCAAGAAGTGTACACCACTTTGTCATGTTACTACGTCATAACATTTGACAAAGACTCAACCATCATGAGGAGTGTCTCCTCTCCTTCGTCCTCCACACTACAATATTAAGGAGTTAACAAGAGATTTCATCGAGCTAGATGTGCACGGTCTGTACTCCACTACCGTTCTCCGATACTTGTGGCTTTCAGTATGAATAAGCAGTCATGCGTCAGAATTGTTCCACAAAGATTTCTTTAATCCATGCCGAGAAAATTAATGTTTTTAACTATTTTTTCTTCTCTTTTTTAAGCAGTAGTTGAAGCTAATTTGATGCTATAATTTACACCTAGTGTTTGGCCGCATTACTGCATTACTAACATTCGAAGGCGCCCATTTCCTTTTATCTTTAGCTTGAAGTTAGTATTCACTTTAGATACATTCTCACTTTCTGCTTATTTGCGGTTTTTTTTTTTTTTGATGGATTATAAGTGTTTCTTTTTTTTTTCTAAAGTTTGGCGTTATAAACTTTTTGTAACAACATTTGTATCAGTGTTTCTTTTCAGTTAATGTGAAGAAAAGCATATTAGTAAGTGACCTAATCAAATGCTCGTAATACTAAGCATCATTGCAATGCTCATTTGTAGTATAATATGCAGAATAATCCCCATCATAAGCACTGTATTTACTCCTTCCTTGAAGCACTATCACTTTCAAACCATATCCATATATCTTTGTATCATTAAGTGTTTACCGATGCCAAAACTGTATGTCGAACACTCAGAGATAAATCATTACCGGCATACCTGCCCTTGTTTCGGTAAACATGTGATGGTCTGTATTTGGAACTGAAATTTTGTATTTTTAAATCGGTCACACTAAAGTAAGAAGATAATAACTGCTGGCTAGATTATTCAGAGATCTGATGTTTATTCAGCTGCGGACACAGCAGCACCACACCAGCAAGATGAATAAACTATTAGGGTTGTCTTACCAGCTCATGGGCAACGTTTTTAAACACATGAGAGTGTGTTTTTGTCTGCAATATTATTCCCACTAGGCGGACATAAAAATTGTTGCTGGTTGATTTAAAGGGGAAAATGATACAGTAAAACCTTCCACCTGATGGGCTAACCAGTCCCGACTTTTCTTTATGCTGATAACGAAATGAGAAAATGAATGTAGCATGATTCTAAATTTTGAAACATTTAGTTTATATTCAATTGTTTCCTCCCCAGTGAGCTTGCCGCTTGTTGGAGGTAGTGGAACGACGTATTTATTCTAAGTTTCTTTTTACTTCACGTCTATGGTCACAAATTTTTATCATCAGACTACCGGTTTCGGTCTATAATGACCATCTTCAGATCAGCAGCAAAAATTTTATTTCAAGTACAAGTTCTTGCTGCACTACTTATTTACTTGTCAACAACCTTTCCGCTGTGGTAAAACCGGTTCTCTCGAGATCATCAAAGTTAAGCTCTGTCGGGTTTGGCTACCGTTTGGGTGGATGACCTCCGTGTCTGACGAGCGCTATTGGCAACCGAGATGCTCTCACACCTTGTGAGGCAAATTGAGGAGCTACTTGGCTAAGAAGTAGCGGCTTCCGTCTCGTAAAGTGACGACGGCTGGGAGAGCGACGTACTGCCCAGATACCCCTCATAGCCGTATCGAGTGACGCCTATGGGCCTAGGATGACACAGCGGTCGGTCGCTACTATGAGGCCGTCAGGGCCTGTTCGGACGGAGTTTAGCGTATTTATTTATTTGTTTACCAGTAGTGATACAAGTTACACGACGATCTCTAGGCCATTGTCAGCTGCACCTGTGAAGATAATAGTTATAACACTGTTCCTTATGTCGATATTAGTCAATGGAATCTTATGATTACGTTTTACGTTGGCTATTACGAAATGTTCCACATGGCATCTTTGTTATCATATGAACACATTGTTTACAAGTTTAATTTTTATTTGCGTGATCTTCTAAAGGAAATACAAATTTGCACTCACACAGAAAAATACTCAGAAGGCATCCTCAACAAACCAACAGATTTTAAATATAGAAAAATACCTCGAAAATTTTATAGATATTATAAAACGAACAGGGTAAATTATCGCGATAAACACCAAAAAACAGATCACTTATCTTTTACATAATAACCACAAAAATACTATCTCTCACATATTAAACGTAATCACTGACTTTCTGCGAAACAGGAATTCCGTAATAAACATATAGAAACGCTGAGGCCGTTGTCAAAGAAGCCTTCAAAAATAACTGTTCAGAATCACAGAGATAAAAAGTAAACATATAAATTAGGTGATTATATCATAACAAAAAGACAACCGACATTTATGCTCCAAGATGGCATATGTACCATGTAAAACGTAAGCATAAGGCGTCATATGTAGACACAGACCAACATAGATGTAAGGAACACTGTCATATCTATTACACAATCTTCAAAGGTACACATGAGAATGGCAAAGCGTCAAAAATACTCATCGTGTATCTTTTATAACTACTAAATAAAAAATAGTGCAACAAAAAACTTGTGTTAAAATAAAATTTAATCTATGATAAGTCACCACGTTTTTACAGCGCCGTATTTCGAATTATTGGCGACATATGCTTCGGGGTAAATATGAAACACTTTGTTACGTAAATACCCTCGGTAAGTTTGTCTTGCGTATACAACGCTGAACTGAAATAGATATTCATTTTCCGCAGCAGTAAACATTTGCTGTAGCTCAGTATTTCACCATCATAGGAGAGTGCACGCTCGCTGCAGCCGTTCCCAATCTGTATCCATATTTGAACACTCCGAAGCGAAGGCATCGGCTCTCGGCGTATCTGTGGTACTGAATGCGAGCACAATCCGCTGTGTGGAATTTATTACTGTTTCAGAACGTCCGATAAGGCCTGACTAATGGCTGCATCGTGCATAAGTCACGTCGCACAGCGAAGGAACTTCATCGTGTTCTGCGCCCCGTACCTCTCCTCTGTAACAGAGGTTCCGCTCTCATTTGTTGAGAGAGTCTTACGTGCTTAACCAGGGACCGCGGGTATCAATCCAAAAACGAGTAACAGGGCTCTGTTCCGCTACTCTAGTGCTCCACATTTAAAGACATTTGTTCTCTAACGAATAGAGTCCCATCCACAAAATAAATTATGTGTGATTCCCAACTCGCAAGAAGTTTTTTCAGTTTTTCGCTACTTCAAGAGCCACTTATCGAATCTATCTCCAAGACAACTCTTCACAGGCGGAAAAAATGCCTTATCTGAGCACAAAAAAGCGAATATATTCCTGTTTATTTGAGACACTCTGACTGAAACGTGGGGTACCAGATACCTCATTCTACCTTCCTCAGTACCCCTACAAATTTCCACAAAACTTTTGACATACGAACATATTCGATATTTTCTTTATAAGCAACTCACCTCAAACTCCCATACGCTCAGTGTAGCTCACTAACATCAACTAGTCCATCGCTGTAAGTCTCTCATTTACCTCTACTCCCAGTTACCTTCTCACACTCACTCACTCAGCCCAACGCATTTTCATTACCTCTTTCTGACTCCTTGTCATCGTCTCCTGTGGCACAGCCGCAGTCCCCTCTCTCATGTCCTACTACCACAGTCACCACTCAGTGTCTTCTCTCTCTCTCGCTCTCTCTTTTACTCATAAAGTCTCATCCTTTCCTTCTTACTGCTGCTATCTCTTTTTCCTGTCACTATCACTCTCTGCCTCGTTTTCGTTGTCATATCTTGTTTCATTATCACTGCATCTCAGCCAATTCTACATTCTGTTTCTCTTTATACATTCCCCCACCTTCCTCCCAAATTTCAGTGTTTCCTTTACTCTTTTCCTGGCACTATCCTATCACTGTTACTGTTCGCGACCCCCACCCCCCCACCCCTCCCGTCGGGGGTTCGAGTCCTCCCTTGGGCATGGGCGTGTGTGTTTTCCTTAGCGTACGTTAGATTAAATAGTGTGTAAGTCTAGGGACCGATGACCTCAGCAGTTTGGTCCCATAGAACTTACCACAAATTTTTCCCTCTGTTCATCTCATACTACCATTGTCTCCTTCGATTTTTCTAAATACAACCACTGTCCTTCGTCTTCCAAAAATTATTACTTTCCCGACTTTTTGTCATTGCTACTGTCGTCTTCTCTCTCATTATAAAAAAGTGCGAATATGTTCACATGACAAAATTTTTTGGAAAAATCTGTGAAGGATATGAGGAAAGTGGCATGAGGCAGCTGGTATCCCACGACTCAGAGTCTGTTATATAAACAGGAACATAATCACATTTTTTGCACTCCTGTAGGAGTATTTTCCGTTTTCCTTCTTTCCCCTGCTGCAGCTGCGCATGTAGCTCATATGAAAAGAAATGTATTGGCCAATAAAATTCAGATAGCTTACTTATGTGAAACTGAAATAACTTAGTGCTGATTTTACACCTCAGACATGATTTTACATGCAAAAAATAGACTGCTTATGCTTCAGTACTACAACATGGCGTTTCGAGATGATAAGGAGACACTTGTCAGCATATTTCACCTCACACCGGATTTTACGTATGTATTTTGCGGGTAGCTTTTAACGTATATGAAAGGAATTGTGAAGGTTATTTGAGGTCGGAATCTTAGGAATTCATCTAAAAATTACAGCCATTCGTTGGACATAGTCTTCCCGATATCCGCGGCTTGATTTTAGTACACAGAAAAAAGGTTTTTTGACGTCTTTCTCGATTAAGAATACAGACGATCCTCCTGTTGTGGAAACAAATGGTCCCTAGCCCAAGGGTTACCCATAACACTTGACACTACCTTTTTGGAGGTCGACAACGAGGTCATTACAGAAGGAGCAGAAGTTTTAGTTAGGGAAGGATGGGAAGGAAATCGGCCATGCCCTTTCGCAGGAACCATCTCCGGATTTGCCTGGAGCGATTTATGTAAATCGCGGAAAACCTAAATCAGGATGGCCGGACGCGGGACTGAACCGTCGTCCTCCCGAATGAGAGTTCAGTGTGCTAATCAATGCGCCGCCTCGCTCGGTCCCACATTTTTACCACCAGCAGAACGAGGAATAAGCATGCGTATTGATATTTCCCCACAAAACCAAAGAGATAAGAAGGATAGCTAAGGTTAGCAATGTTAGGTCAGCTACACTCAGCACGTCTTGCCTACATGACAGTTTTGAATCGAAAAGTAATTTCAAACTGAAGAAGTCATGTTGAAAACACCAACGGCAGCTGAGTTGAATAACTTTAACATTTTACCACTTTGGGTCATAAATCATCGGCCTCTGATTCATAAACGATCCGATTAGTAGCATCTCCATACGTAAAAATTCATGACTCAGGAATTGGCCATTCCGTGTCCAGTTATGTTCTTTAAAATAATAGTGATTTCAAAAATGTTTATCCTCAACAGCAATATTTGTAGTTAAATGAAATTTGGGGTTATGTAATGGATGTCATTCCTACTTCATTATGGAAAAATTAAATCTACTTAAATCATTCCTATCAACGACAAGTAACGATTCTATATAGTGTGAAATTATATGAGTAGGTAACGCACCCATAGAAGGCAAACAAGTCAACAAGATAAAATCTAAAGTAAATACTGACATTCAAAGCGTGATCTGCGCATTCAAAAGTAACAACTATCCTAGTAATACAGTAAAGGGGACAAACGCAAAAGGAATTTTAAATTGTCTAATTGGTTTCATTTATTGCTTCAAGAAATGGATAACTGTCAAATAATCTTACGCCTCATAGCATTATTTCGATGACGTTGAAAGTGTTTGTGAAACAACTCTGACCACTGAATGCCCGAATGCCTACTCCCACCCTGCCACCAACCACGCACTAACTGACGGTAACGATCAAAATGTGGTTGCTGCTGTGGTCTTCAGACCAAAGAATGATCTGATGTACTTGTCTGCTCCAGTCAGTACTGTGCTAGTTTTACCATCTCAACCATTCCTTGATGCTGAAAATAATGCTTCCGAATTTCTTGTGTGTAACATAAAAAGACTGATGATAAAAAACAAAATGAAAAAAAATGGTTGAAATAGAAGATTTACTAAGCACTACCTATTCGATCACTATTGGACGGTTCATTTCTCCTGTTTCATTGTCAGCAATGCCATTTAAAGGATTTATGAAATTCGTTTGCGTTAAAGGTAGTAGTATAGTAAAGCGTAACAACGTTCACTTTCACACTTCTGGAAAATTTATGCATGATCACAGAGGGCAGTCATACGTATTTTTTTCACCTGAAATGAATAGACTAAAATTTTAAATTTTCATTCTCAGTACTTCAAACGAAAGCACAGAACATATATTTGGTTTGCCAGTCGACTGGACTTTACCTATTAGACAAATGAGAAATAAAATTACTGTTCTCCGCCAAAATCCAAATGCGGACTACTTGCGAAGTTAACGATCTTCAATAACCACTATGGCTTCATTGACTGTTGTGACCGAAGAGTAATTTAAATACGAGGTATCGACTGCTTATATCTATAGCTTGATAATTCAGTCAATTACGAGGTAATTGCAGGAGCAAAATGCTTTTTTTGCGCTTCAGTCCTGGGCTGCCGTTATCTCGGATTGCTATTACTGCTAGCCGATACTACTGCCACTTCAAGGCAAATGTCCTTTCGATTTGTGCGTAAAGCTACTGGGTGAAAATATAAATGCTACAAAAGGGCGCCTGCGAGCTACGTAGGACCCTGCATATAGGCAAATAGCTACAGTGAGAGGTAAGATTATGAAGTAAATGTATGAATACCACACAAAGCATACCTGATGAAATAACTGAAAAGGAGCCGTGCCGTGCAGGCTTGTCAAGAAGTACTTGGGTGTACCACAAGAACCTGCCTGGCATGGAGAGAGATAAGCTGTGTCAATACTTTCACAAACACTGAGCACAGTTTCCTTATACCAGGATAAGATAGAAAGGTCATCTTAGCCTATGTCAGGTAAGTGAGGAACGTGTAACAAATTCTCAGAGTGTCCTCCTTTGGCTCCATACGCATTTCCACTTCTTGAATAATCTGTGCTCTCAGCTTCAATACCCTAGATGGTGTCGCACGATTTCTCAGGCAGTCATGGCATTTTTGTAACGCGTCTCTGTATTACAAATTTACCCTGCATAGGCCAGTTATTTTTTTATGGAGCCAAAGACTATAAGCCAAAGAACCGAGTTCAGCACAATGAGTAGGCCATTGGTCTGGCCCCCTTCTGTTTGGCGATCTGTCGTAATCACATAGAATACCATAGAGAGGCAACACAGCGACATGTGTGAAGCAAAATGAACAGCCCACAACACTACTGGATACTATTAAATTAACAATACGTGGATAATGTTACTCCTGTGAAAGGACAGTCATTTAACCGTGATCGTACGTAATGAAAAAGTATCGGAATGTTTTTGTTTCTCTAAGGATTTCTTTTGAAACGAAGCAGTAGCAGAGCAAAAGGGAATCAAACCAAAGTTCTGTCAGTAATCAAGTAAATCACAGTTACTTAAAAGTAAATGGTCACCAGCGTAATTAAATAAAGTTATACGCAGTACTATTATGGATCGGATAGAAAGCTAACCATTGGGACTGATTTTACTTAATACTGAACATCCGTTTTGCATATAATGTACCAAGCACTAGCGCAATTCATTAGTCGCGGTAGCAGTAGTTTGGGATTTTGGCATTAACAGCACAGAAGGAATATAAACAATTTTTGCAACAACTGTCTTTCAATAACGCTTCCTATCTGTACATTACAGTAGGAAGCCAACGCTCATTATAAGTAAATGATTACTTACGGTGGACCACTACTAAACTAGACACGGGGTCATTATGTCACTTTAATGAAAATTAATATCACTGAAATAGTCTTAAAATCTAGCACGGTGTGAGTAGTTGCAGTTATTTGCTTACTATAGTGCATACAAGTTATAAGAATGAAACTTGTAATTCTTGATTACTGTTATTCTGTTATGAAATTTAAATCTGCCTCAAATATTATCAGGGGGACCCAAAAATTAATTTGTCAGTGGACTCGGATCTAGGCTCACACTCTTTTAGTCGCAACACGATATTAAGAACAGTGTTAGCTATATTCCACATGAAATAATAAACACTGTTACTTCAGTAGGTAGTCTCTTTAAACTGAATATATCTTATCTTAGTAATTGTACCTTGATGAAACTTAACTGTCCTTTTACGAAAACTTTGTGGAGTGTTTCAAAACCTATGCTCTCTAAATAATTATGTACCTTACAACTCCACAAAGTTTACTGCATACTGAGGGAGATATTTGCTTTTCGGTTCAGCAAAATAGGATGCTCAGAATTATCGTAGCACTTCGGAGAGGACACTGTGCAGGTAAACAACTAAGGATAGGATACAGGTGCTCAACAAGTAGTTTACAGAACACAAACTTATTATAGAAAAAGAAGCTGAGTAACTGGTTCATGCAATTATACAGTACTTAGTTGGTAATTTAAGATGAAAGTGGTGGAAACGTTCTCCTGCGATGTTAAAAAAAAGTGGCCAAACTATCCACAATCCTTCTTGTGTAACTATTTCTGAAAATTCTCTTCTAAGTGTCGGCTTTTCGTAGCACAGAGCCAAGCAAAGCATGCCATGAATAACAAGCCAAATTACGTCCACATACGATGATATATTAAATAATTTGGCACTTCTTCTTACCTCGCTCAGTTCACAAGATGCGAACACATTGCCTGTTACTCACCGACTGACTCATGCCTAAAGCGAGCATTGTAGTTCGACCGCCAGATTCGACTTTTCTATTCCCGCCAAGGAAGTTCGATGCAGAGAGGCTTACGTCAATGTCTTACAAGATTACGCCCTATGCTGGAACCAGTGTGACAAGTAAAATTTCAACTTTTCCATTCTTTCACAGCACATTGCTTTTGGTATTACACCCATAGATCAATTACAGCTACATAAATTACCAAAAATAATTAATGAAACATTTACATGGAAGTTACGTCAAACAGGATGGTTATACAGAAGTCACATTAAATAAAAGGAGGCAAAGAAGTTCGATGGGACCTGTTTAGGTAGTGTCGGTAATAGTAGTACAAACCCTTCGCCAATTCTTGTGCAGGTAGAAGAAACGGTTGTAGTACACGGTAATGAGTACGGAAATTCCTGTATAGCTTTCAACTGATACGGTTCAGGAATTACAACCAGAAATATTACTTCCTAATACAGTGCACTACTACCTTGTACAGTGTACATACCTGGACCGCAGAGTGCCTAAGTAGAACATGGCGGCTAATAGCGCAAAATAGCACTGCAGGGAGCCGTAAATTGCGTACAACAGCCTGTTTACGTGTATTCTGTTTCGTTAGCCTTGGTAGATATGCTGCAGTGCATCTCGAATAATATGACTGAAAGGTGCTAGAGAGCCATCTTTTCAGAGGTACATCCTGTAGCGAGTCCATATGAATGTTCTGAGTAATGTCCAAGACAGCAAGCATCAGAATTGAAGGAAATACAAATTGACCTGAGAAACAGGCAAATTTCAGCTAGCCTTTTAGTCTTAAACAGTTGCTAGTGGCTAGCATGATCTATAGCATGCAGATATTTACCCACTCACAGATCAGAGATGAGAAAACGTGTTATTGGATCTCTTCAACACATGCTGCCACACCTGTAACGACGACTGAAACTACAAACAACGGACTGGCAGTTTGTGTAACAAACCGTCGGAGAAACTTTTCCTCTGAGTGGTGAGCGGGCGGCGAAAGAGCCAGAGCACTTTGAAGGTGGTAGGGATACATGAAGTGCCTGTGAAGTAGCATTCGCGACGTACTATCACATTTACTACATGCCACTATTTCGTGTTGAGTGCTGCTACTTCAATCTGCTTGGACTGAATTGGAAAGCGTTCTTTGTAGTCCGCTGTGCGAGCTAACCTTCTTGTGCACAGTTCACGTTTTTGTGCTGCCTGTCACATTTTCTCGGTTGTACATGAGAATCATACTTGTACATTATTGATTATGTTAATAGCCTGTCAGGTTTAAACGGAACGCTCATTCAAGACTAATGTGAAATGCACATAAAGGCCAAATGTAAACCTACAGGGTAAAGCTGCGTTCTACCAAAATTACCGTTCGGTATTTTTGACGTAGAAATTATAGGTAGCACTGGTAGGAAAAGAAATGCAAATGAATGTGTGAGAGAACCTCCTTTCTCTTTCTCCTTTTCTCCTTCTTAGCACATAATTAGAACCACAGATCGTTCAGTGTTAATCCGTAGTATATTTTTTATCCTTACAAAATATAAATTGCACTATATCAGTAAAATAATTAGCTCCTCGCGTAACTTGTGCGCTTTTATTTAACCAAACGAATTACTTCTGACTCAGATACACTTTGTATGCACAGACAAAGAAACTCTATAATTATTATTGTTATTTTGCACTCAATAAAACGTCCCTCGTGGACAAAGGGAAGAGTTTCCTATTATAGCTGTTAAATACGAAAGTTGTTTCGTAATAACAGGAACATGTTTTATACGGACTTGATGAAGAAATTGAAGCGGTGTTTGGTATGTTTTTGTTTCGTATTTTTCATTAACTTTTGCCCCCTTTTAGAGGAAATTGCGTTTTCTAGCGCTACACAATAAATCTTATTTTCTCGTTTTCACTACAACATCCCTCTGTCTCATGTTACAAACCAACAACATTTGAACAGAACCTGAATTAAGCAATGACAGTTTCGATTTTGCTATATATACTGTTAATTTTTAAGCAGCGTGCCGGAGGATAACTTTGTAGATCGAAAATCTTCCTTAGGGTTCCGCCGACTCTTTCTAGGGGGTCCGCGGCCACCTTTCAAAAAACGTGTAAAATAATGAGTAAAATTATTGAATAAAAATGTGAAAATCAAATTCATCACTTTTTTTTTTCGTGTGGAAAACATGTGTACTTTTACTTCAGGTCGCATTCCCAAGCAGCCTTTGCGGTTCCTAAGTGGGAACGCATACACACTTTAGTGCCGGAGAATGCGGCTTCTCTAATGGACTGTTTCGCAATAATACGGGGGTCGTTTTTGCGCCGGATCAAGGCGCTAGATGCGCTGAAACGTTTTACGCATGCGCTGAAACCTTTTACGCATGCGCCGAGTAGCTTTGTCGACCAATCACAGCGCTTGCTGCGGCCCCTGGCAACATTAAATGTTAAACTTGCTTTGTCAGTGCACTACCTATTTCATAAGCCGTTTTTTGACCAGTTTATTACTTCTAGCATGGATCGGTGGCTGAAGTCAGGATCATTGAAGAAGGGTACAGTTTCTCCATCGCCTTCACAAGGGAAGTTTCCAGTTGAAATGAATGAGGATGGAGGACAACGAAAGGAAGAACAATGGCAATAAGCTCCACAGCCGGATTTATTATGTGAAAACGCTGCAAGTACTCCATTGGTAGCAATATCCTCTGGAAGTGGAATAACCAAGAAGCGTAAGTATAACGAAAGCTATTTAGAAATGGGCTTTATGGAGACAAAGGAGGGTAAAGCTCAGTGTGTAATTTGAGCGCGAGTCCTTCTCAGCAGTTCAATGGTTCCAGTTGAATTGCACCGTCATTTAGAAGGTACTCAGCCTGATTTCCTGGCTAAAGACATCGATTTTTCAAAAGGAAGAGTGCTGAATAGCTGCTTCTCAGCATTGCAAGGAAACTCATGCAAAAACAATTAATGAAAATTCATTAAAAGCTTCTTTCTTGGTTAGTTATCGAGTGGCAAAAACAGGGAAAACTCATACCATTGCAGAAAATCTCTTAAAGCCGCGTTGTTACAATCATTGGGAACATGGCACTTGCATTAAGAAGCTTTCATTTCCCATGGGTTTCGTTCTGAAATTTAAAGTTACTGTGCTGTTGAATTACTAGGGGTCCGCCATGGATTTTCGACTGAAGAAGGGGTCCGCCAGCTGAAAAGGTTGGGAAGCCCTGATCTAGACGGTTCACCGCTTCCGATCTCTAGCAGAATCTACTAAGACTCTGATTGCATATACAGACAAAGCGATCTAAATACGGTAACCACACCAAACGTACAGCGGTGACCAAAGCTACTAGGGAAACTACAGTAGTCTAAGTTTGGTTACGATTTTCAGAGCAGCCTACGACGGTATTACAAGTCTGCTGGAGGCAGTTACAGGTTGAATGAAGTCTGTGGGAGCCGGACGAAACAGCAATATTTAACAAGAAATACGCCATGCTGTAAAGGCTACGTGCTAGAGTTACCAAAATATTCACCTATGTGAGGCGCTCAAATACTCGAAAAAGTCATGTTTAAGCTGGCCGTGCCTGTGTAAGCCTACTCTCGCGTACGTTTAATTCCAGTGCGTACCGCGCCCGCTTAGTATGGGAGGAACAGGAGCCCTAGTGAACCGCAAGCAAATATGCGCAGCGCAGGGAGTGATCTTGCCGAGGTTATAAAACACAAAACCTGACAAGAAATCCGGAAGCGCCGCGAGGCCCGGGCGACAGTAGGCCGCGATGGGGATTGGGTTTCGCGAGCGAGCGGCACGTAAGGCCGCCGCTATGAAAGGGCTCCGCGCCGTGTCATTTCTAATTTCCGGGCTCTTACATAATTCATGAGCTATGCGCCGCGCGGCACAGCACACCGTAGCGTTCGATGCTGCCGGACTCGTTCGCCAGGGGCACACACCTGCGGCAACTGTACCCGGTCAACGGGGGCAGGGGGAAGGGAGCAGCGAACTCATGTCCTCACTTTCCTCAAGCTTTTGTCTTACGCTTGGAGAGTGAATCTGAAACTCTTACGTGGAATCTTCCGTACTACTGTTACTATTCCGATCAGCATGATCGAACACTACCAATTGATCGTCCAATAGCTCTTGAGCTGTCGGATAACGATAATTAAAATTCCCTCCTCATGCAAGCCTAGTTTCGTTATCTTACTGTAAAAAGCCTTTCCTACACATCAAGAATTTGTATAGTTAACAACTATCTAGCGGCTGTTACTAGTCAACTGCAGAGACGTCGAGAATTCCAAGATGGCGCTGGCGAGAAATTCAGAAATGCAAGATGGCACTAGCAGGAAAGTCAAACATGCAAAATGGCAGTGGCGTGAAGTTTAAAAATCTTAGGTGGCGGTGGCGGTAAACTGGAAAAAAAGTGCCGGATGGCGTTGGTGGGATATTAAAAGAATCCAAAACGGTGGAAATATTCCAATTGCGCTAGCAATCATTACGGCGCAACTTTCGAAAGTATCCAAACAAGCTGTATTATATTTTAAACATAGCTGCACAACAGCAACGGTTTCACGTAATGAAATCATAAACAGCCGACCAGTTGCAATGGATAAAGAAATTCTTTACCTAGGTTTCGACAAATATAAATTTGTCTTCTTCAGAAAGTAGCAATTTTACATTAGTAAGGACTAATGTACCATCGCCGGCCGGCCACGCAAAGCACGTAAGTTTCTCAACCTCAGTTGCATATAATGCTGCCATGTTAAAAAATAATAATTGTCATTACTGCAGTATGTCCATGTCGAAAAATACGGGAACTCACTTGAAATACATAAAAACGGAGCCATGTTCAAAACAATATTGCCAGTACTACGATATTTTCATGTCAAAAGATATGTAACCTGCACTAGAACTGCTTAAAAATGGTTCCATTTTTAATCTTAGAGTGCAGATACTATAATGCCTCCATGTCGATAAATACATAAACTTCACCTCAATTGTGTTAAATGCCTCCATGCTGAAAATAATATTGGCTATACTATACTATTTTCATTGTTGAAAAGTATGTAAGATTCAACTGATTTGCATAAAACTGTCTGAAGTTAAAAGATACTAGCCAATGTTACTCTGTTTCCAAATATTATGCAATTTTCACTTGATTTGAGCGAACTGGTGCCATGTTGAAGTTAATGCCGATACTACAGTATTGACATTGTTGAAAAATATGTAACCTTGTCCTGAATTGTCTAAACTGGTGCCATGTTCAAAAAATGATATTCTGCAAAAATAAAATATACTTATATATGTGAATTGCTTAAATTGACGATATTCGTCTCCCTTCCATACACACACCAGAATTTCAAAAGTATCCACGAGAAAAGATTTTTTTCCCTGTGTTCAAAAACACAAAGATAATGACAATAATGGTGTAACTTATAATATATCCTCGTCTTATACACAGACAAGGGAGGAAGCACATACACATACACACACACACACACACATATGCTCACTAACGCATATGAGAAGAATATTACTTTACTCGATTGACTTTCTCATGTGAGCAGTGGGGCTAAGGGATATGCCTGATATTCCCAGCTTCCATATCTCTATATCTCTATCTCTATCTCTATCTCTATCTCTACCTCTACCTCTATCTCTATCTCTATCTCTATCTCTCTCTCTCTCTCTCTCTCTCTCTCTCTCTCTCTTTTTCTCTTTTGTAATGCTTACTCGTTTTAAAAACAAACAATATATTACAGAGAAACAGGACGAAAATTCCAAACAAAAGTTATAGTAAAAAAGACTGCGCTCCGAAGAAAAGTTAGACGTATACTTGGTTAACTGTACATATTAACGTACACATTTCATAACAGATTATCGCATATAGCGATGATGAGATACAGCCAGAGTTTTCACTGAGCAACGTTTACGCATTTTGCATTTTTGACACATATACAAAATAGAATTGTGAAGTTCAAGTCGTAACGTGACCCAGGCTAAGCTATTCACTTCAGGTATATTACATTTAATATTTTAACGTTTCTCACATACATACAAAAATCAACTATGTATCACATTTATTATTTTTCATATTTTCACACTATAGGCCTCACTATACAATGCCATTCCTACTTCACGATTTAGGTGATTATAACGGCCATTTCCTGTTCACTAACGCATCTGATAAAATGATGACAACTGATATGAAGACTTTAAACTGAATCCAGGTCTCGTTTCTGTGCTGCCACCGAATATAAACAATACATATAAACCGTTTGTGTAGAGTATTGCAGTAATGCGACAAGAGAGGAGGTGCAATATTTTTGATTTATCGAAGAATGTTCCTGATACTTGAAATTAGATATTTAAGACATGTTTTCCGGGTGATCGTGTGATCTAGGCAGTCAGAAGGCAGTTTTTCCGTATGAGTATGTTAATTCACGTAGCTTAAAAAGAACATTTAATGTGTTCACTTCTTTTTTGGGTTGGGGGGGGGGGGGGGGGTATACTGATCCGAATCCACAATTAAACTCACAATTTACAATTACAATTGCAACTTCAACTTTTCCACAAACACACACACACACACACACACACACACACACACACACACACACAATAAATTTAGTAATTATCATCCAAGCTAACGTATCCACCTGCTCAAGAATGTAACAGACCTGCTAAGGAGACTGCCTACACTACGCTTGTCCGTCCTCTTTTAGAATTCTGCTGCGTGGTGTGGGATCCTTACCAGATAGGACTGACGGAGTACATCGAAAAAAGAAAGGCGTTTATCGTTGCGACGGAATTTTCTCACGAAATTCCAATCACCAACTTTCTCCTCCGAATGCGAAAATATTTTGTTGACACCGACCTACATAGAGCGGAACGATCACCAAGATAAAATAAGGGAAATCAGAGCTAGTACGGAAAGATATAGGTGTTAATTCTTTCCGCGCGCTATTCGAGGTTGGAATAATAGAGAACTGTGAAGGTAGTTGAATGAACCCTCTGCCAATCACTTAAATGTGATTTGCAGAATATCCATGTAGATGTAGAAGAAGTTTAAAACTTTTATCATCCTGTGCTGAGAAACCCAGCTTCTGTTGTTCAACACTACAAACTGCATGGAACTTTTCTTGAATCAGATACTGTACTGTTGTTTTAACTTCAAATCCAATGGACATTGCCTGTAACCGTAAACTATCAACTGATTAACAGAAGATATTTTACACCTTTTGCTTTGCACATTATGCATCCTGATTTGGTCACAAGTGCATGCATTTTTGATCACAGAATGACAAATTCCGTAAAACGCCCGCTATTTAATTCGTCTTTCATTAATTCGAGTTTCTTTTATTTAGCAGTGAAATACTGTATCTCTTATTTTCAGGACTACCTAAACCACGAACCACGCATGGCAATCATTTCTGGTATTCTCACAAATATTTTAAGATTTAATATAGTAAATCAAGTTACTTGTGTATTTGCCATACCGTTTTATATGCTTTCCCTGAAATTTGGTTAGTACATATCCCAAAGTTCTGAGAAGAGGGCTTTTGAAATATTCAAAATATCTATTCCTAATGCAATGGATTTATCATAAATTACATTTAGCCTGTTCAACTCAATGCCAACTAAATTTTCGTTACATGTAAACTTCTTTGGAAATTCAGTTTGGTAATCGATGATACTCCATATCTACCTTCTTCGGATGTTAGTTGTATGCCTCGCATACTTTGAGTATTTTGCATGGCATTACTAAACACACTATTATTTATCAGTCTGAAACATATTTTCTTGAATTCATTGCATTACCAAACACACTATTATTTATTAGTCTGAAACATATATTCTTGAATTCATTGCTTGCATTCATTGTCTTTGCACTTTTGTTTATATGTACGGTTTATTTCAAGGAGATTTTTTAAATGATAAAATTGAGTGAAACTTTTTTTAATAAACAGTATATAATACTAACATTATTTCAGATATCTGTAATGAATAACATACGTAGTTTTTATTATATATGGACCAAATTCTTTGGTTTGTTACTTTCGGGTGATTGCGGTATTATTGATGGACGTTTCGTCAATTCTAAACGAATTTCGTGGATACCATCAGGATACTCAAGATCCAGTTGTAAAATATACGCTATGTCAGAATCTTCAGGCACGTTCTCCACACCTAAAATATCAACACCGGAGAAAGCGACGCAAAATTGGACACTGGAAGATACTGTGACATTCCCCAGGTATAAATGCAGTTCACATCAAGATGTATAATTAAGTTTCTGCTCTAGAAAGTTTCAACACAGCAGCCTGTGCGAGGCGACTTGAACTAGTGTGAGGGCCAGGATGTAGATCATATCTTTCAAGACAGAAACCGTGGAAATTCTGAACATGTCAATGGTCAGAAGCACCTCAAGTTTAAGATATATATAGAGAGATAGTCAACTAGTACCTTACACTTTAATACACATCACACACAACAAGATCTTTGGTATTCGCCTTCTGTTATCATTTTACCTTTCAGCAGGCTTTTAAACTTCGCAACTGCAAGCAAATTACACCAGAGTCAAAAAGATTCGTTGTCCATATACTGTCTAGGGTCAAAGAAACTGGTACAACTGCACAATATCGTTTAGGGCCCCGGCGAGCACGCAGAAGTGCCGCAACTCGAAGTGGCATGGTCTCGGTTAATGTCTGAATAGGTACTGCAGGGAACCGCACTAGGAATCTTGCAGGGCTGTCCGTAAATCCGTATGAGTACGAGGGAGAGGAAATCTCTAGTGAACACGACGTTGCAAGACATCGCAGATATGTTCAATAATATTCATGTCTGTGAATTTGGTAGCCAGCGGAAATGTTTAAACTCAGAACAATGTTCCTGGAGCCACTATGTAGCAATTCAGGACTTGCATGGTGTCGCATTGTCTTGATGGAATTGCCCAAGCCCCTCAGAATTCACAGTGGACAAGAATGGATGTAGGTGATCAGACTGAATGCTTAGGTACGTGTCACCTGTCAGAGTCGTTTCTAGACGTTTCAGACGTCCCAATCACACCTACTGCACACGAAACACACCATTACAGAGCCTCCACCAGATGAAACAGTCCCCTGCTGACCTGCTGGGTCCATGGATCAGTGAGGTTGTCTCCATACCCATATACGTCTATCCGCTCGACACAATTTTAAACGAGACTTGTCCATCCCGACAACATGTTTCCAGTCATCAACAGTTCAATGTCGATGTTGATGAGAGAAAAAAATAGGAACACGGATAAGCACAGTGAACGCATTATTGTAGCCTAGATGGATACGAATCTCACATGCACCGAAATGGTACAAGTTTATACGCCAGCTAGCGCCGTAGATACGGAGGAAAATGAGGAAGTGTATGATGAGATAAAAGAAATTATTCCGTTAGTTAAGGGAGCTGATAAATTAATTTTGACGGGGGACTCGAATTCGATAGTAGGGAAAGGAAGAGAAGCAAAATATGGACTTGAGGGAAAGGAATGAAAGAGGAAACCGCCTGTTAGAATTTTGCTCCATAATTTAATCATAGCTAGCACCTGGTTTCAGAATCATGAGAGAAGGCTGTATACATGGAAGAGACCTGAAGACACCGGAAGGTTTAGATTTATTATACAATAGTTAGACAGACCCTTTGGAACCAGATTTTAAAATGTAAGGTATTTCCAGGAGCAGCTGTGACCCTGACCACAATTAATTTGGTATGAACTACGGATTAAAACTGAAGAAACAACGAAAAGGTAGGAATTTAAGGAGGTGGGTCCTGGATGAACTGGAAGAACCAGAGGTTGTGGAGGGTTTCAGAGGGAGCATTAAAGAACAACGGATAAGAACAGGGGAAAGGACTGCAGTAGAAGAAGAATGGGTAGCTTTGAGAGATGAAATAGTGAAGCCAGCAGAGGATCAAGTAGGTAAAAAGTCGAGGACTAGTAGAAATCCTTGGGTAACATAAGAGATATTGAATTTAGTCCATGAACGGAGAAAATTAAGAAATGCAATAAATGAAACGGACGAAAGGGAATGCAAACGTCTAAAAAATGGAATTGACAGGAAGTGCAAAATGGCTAAGCAGGAATGGTTAGAGGACATATGTAAAGATGTAGAAGCATATATCACAGCGTTGAGATAGGTACCGGCTACAGGAAAATTAAAGAGACCTTCAGAGAAAAGAGAATCACTTGTACGAATATCAAGAGCTTAGATGGGAGACCAGTCCTAAGCAAAGAAGGGAAAGCCGAAAGATGGAAGGAATGTATAGAGAGTGAGAGAGATTATAGTATTAAAAATAAAAATACACATTACTTTTATTTAACAACAAAATTTAATTAGAGGTAGAAATATGTGTTACTCTATTTAATCAGTTTACGACTGAACATTTTAGAAACGTTCAGTGCACATAATGATTTTCGTACGCTGATTACGAAGTAAAATAGCCACCAGTGATTTGAAATTATCAAGCAGTAGATAATTAATAAAAACTGTTACGAAGAGTTTGGTACAGTTAATGGTCCATAGGAACCGCACAGATATCTGACATTGTCGAGGGCGTGAAATTTATCAGACTGGTATTTACTACTGATGGTTTTTCTGAAATCTTCTTCCGATCTCTGTGAAACATTACAGAAATGTAACTTGTCCCTTTGATTGAGCTTAACTTATTTTTATGATGTGCAAATTTGCAATTTCAGAAGTGTTGTATTGTTTGCTACGCTCAGCAAATTTTATATAAGTGGTTAAGGCTTCTGGAGCCTCAGCACAAGAGACGTTTGTTGTAAGCCTTTTTTGTTCGTCACTTTCAGTTTCTGGTGCCTCCTGTGGGTTCAGACCTCTTAGAAGTATCACATCGTCAGTCAGTTCTTCTTCAGTGTCTAATTTTTTGACTTTGTAGATCCATTCACCAAATTTGCCTGCTGAAAACGCACGCAGTTCATAGCGCATGCAGAACTTTTCACTCGTACAATTTTAGAGCGATCAGTTGTCGACGCATTATTTATATCGGTTTCCATTTCGGCTTCCCAACCAGTTTCTGCCGTAGTTTTCTTCAGGCTCTGTGCAAAGCTGTATTTTTCACAGGAATCAAAGCAAGTGCAGCAGGGAAAATAGCGTCTTTAACGTTAAAACTGCGTTGGATCTCTGCACTCTGAGCTTAGCAGCTTTCCTCTGTTCCATCACTCGAAATTTTTTGTGCACCCGTTTTCCATTGGTTGAATTACTGACGTAACCTTGGCAGAAAGATATGTGCAAAAAGTTTTACCTGGCACAAGCTCAGATTCTGGAGGGTGAGCTCGGAAATTATCAAGGTTGAGAGCCGCTTTAGAATTTGCAGGTAGTCCTATTTTTTCGAAGTTTTCTTTCACAGCTGGAATGAAATGGCAAAAGAACC
This sequence comes from Schistocerca americana, assembly GCF_021461395.2. Lineage (NCBI taxonomy): Eukaryota > Metazoa > Arthropoda > Insecta > Orthoptera > Acrididae > Schistocerca > Schistocerca americana. The sequence goes on from NC_060122.1 coordinate 684,582,211, forward strand.
TTTCTTTGAGCAACTTTGCTTTCACTCAAGCATTAGTCTGTACATATAAGCAATCGGTTTATGTCTCGCGGTTCTTAGTGATCTAGGGTTTTGGTATTTCCCAAGCATATAAAAGGCAGGTAATGATCGTCTGAAGCATTGCCAGGCACTTATTTCGTGTTTATTCTCCTAAAAATCTTTTGCGCTCTTTTTCTCAGCTCCCGTTAGGGTGGAATAGCGCCGAACTAAAAGTATGAGAAAATTTTTCGTGTGCGCCGGATTATCGAGTACCAGATTATCATGGTCTTACTATACTTACACTAAAAATTAAATTCCATAATTGAAAACAATGTAGTTTTTCTCAGATGGATCAGCAGCTGAAAGTCACCACTTGACAGTTTATTAGCAGAAGAGACTCAAACATTACACAATACGACACGAAGCATCTGAATATTATACATAATTAAAACGTTAAGCTAGTGTTCGTATCTTTAACTGTATGTATGATCTGAATGTCATTCTGACATCGGGAAATGCTAATCGCTCTATTGTTTCCACTACCAGAAAATTGTGGGAATGAGGGTATTTTTCAAAGTGCAGACGAATTCCTAATGAAGATCATGAGTCATAATCCAGTGTAAGTGTCCAACACTGTGAGGCCGGCGCTTTCTTTCACTCTGTGGAGAAGAGCCAGCAGAGGATAGCTAGAGGTGCGTTTCTTCATGTGTCGCCCAGCACCTGGGCCATGAAACCAAACATTCTACCGCTGAGGTACCAAGCTCTTCCGCAGAGATACCAGTTATCTGGAACGCTTTGTCATCCAGCCAGTATCCGCAATAAAGTCGGGAGATGCGCGCATAACTCATTCTTGAGGTGTGTGTGTGTGTGTGTGTGTGTGTGTGTGTGTGTGTGTGTGTGCGTGCTTGAGAGAGAGAGAGAGAGAGAGAGAGAGAGAGAGAGAGAGAGATGAACAAAGCCAATTCACACAGCTCATGTCAAGAAACACAAAATTTTTGGAAAATACTCTAATATTAGCAACATCGTTTTTTGAAATGGTGTCAGTTTACACAATACACATGAAACTCACATATTTCTTGATATGGAGATAACGTAGTACTCGCTATTTTTTTAAACTGGGTGCGATGCAATGGAATTCAAGCGAAGCTTACGTATGTTTTGGATATACCATACTATTGGCAATTATCTTTGAGGATGGCACTGTTTCGTACATTTCAGTAGACGCTTACGATCTGTAAATACCGTAATATTCTCAATCTTAATTAACATGGCTCCATTTCAGTCTCTTGATGTGACGCCACGTATTTTATCGGCAAGGAAATACCGTAATATAGCAATATCTTTTTAAATGTACTTCTCGGCGTAAAAATATTGAAATACTGACTATATTTTTTTTATATGGCGATATTCTTACATGATTCTGATCAAGGTTAGATATTATTCGGTACGAAAATATATTATTAGCAATGGCTTTTCTTTTTACATGGCGTCATTTTCTGGAAGTTAGGTGAACAAGCTTATGACTGTGTGCATCTTCCACCTCAGTTATTTCTTTCTTCCATACCAGAAAGCATTTAAACGAAAATTTTGCCTATTCAAAATTTAGTTGTAACACAACGATAAAAATAACAACATGACTTCAGCGGCTACCGTTAATTTCGAGGAGACACTGTCTTCACTATCGTAATGAACTGCAGCGGTGTTCTTGTGGTCTCGGTAGTCTGATAGGATAGCACCTTGATCGCTGCATTCTGTACTCATAAATTGCCGGCGGCGACGATCCGATATTACCACTCCGGTCGAGGCTAAAAGTTGCGGTTCATAATCAGTAATGAGATGCAGACGTAGCTCGTGTTTTTCATACTACGGATGACAGCGAATCTGTTATCAGTGTCGTCAGGTATTTGACTATCTGAAAGTTCAGTTACATCCCATAAGATGTGTTTTGGCATTTTACACGTTGCCAAATGCGTCAACATGTGCCTTTATCAGGCAAATGGCTTTAGCAGACAGGATCCTTGTTACCAATTGAAGGTATTGACGTCTGCAGCGCTTCTTAATTTTTCGATAGTTGAAACATTTTTTAATGTACACTTTTGTCGTGAGACCTCCGGTTGGTTGCTGTAACATACCTTTAATGTTGTACTCTATAAATGGTATATTAGGAGCAAAAATCAACATAACATTAAGTATAATTTTTTGCTGCAAAAAATAATTTTAAATTTTGCCGTAAGGCCCTTAAAGTAGCTTACAATTTAAAGTACCATAATCAGTCGGAAGATTTAAATTTAAATTTAAACCAGATGGGTGGTACTGTGTATTATTTTGGCTAATATATATGCTACTAAACAACAGACCCAGGAATAGTTCCAAGAAAACCAAAACGGGAACAATCAAAATGGGATTTCAGTATTTCATATAATTATAGGGAAAATTTACTCTTGTGTCATTATCTACTAATTAAGAGGTATGATCTTAGATTTAAGTTTAACACAATAAGATATGTACTACAGTTAGAAACTGTGTATACGTCTTGAGGAAACGGAACTCTCCATGCGCAGATACCCAGTCTATATTCATCCAGTATTTGAGAGTGAATTAACTTTTAATCATGTCCAACAAAACTTTACACATAATTTGAAACGTATACGAAACTTTTTCCCGGTGACACACTCCACAAAGTACTGAAAGGAAAATTGTTTACCCATTACATAAATTTTCGCTTCAGCATCAGGCGTTATGTTTTAATTTATTACTTGTTTACTACTAACTCTATTCGCAACACATTTTACATATGGTATCCACACGTACCGCTGAATGTACATGCCAAATTGTATCATTGTACAACATATACTTCAGATGATATGACATCGTAAACACTTAGTTGGACCAAAAACTTGCTGTCGCTTAAAATGGAGCGCAAATAATCCACACGAACATTTAGTGGCTTCCAACAAACTTTAAACATAATTTCAAACCCGTACTTAACTTTTTCGCCCTTGCATACTTGACGTAATTTGTAGAGCAGTCAGAATTTTGAAACTGTTCTGTTCATTAGAGTTCAATTTTTTAGAGGACTAGGGATTTACTGGTAGTTGATACTAGGCTTTATGGATGCCAGTTCAATACTCATCACAGTTTCGGCATCATGTCTGCTTTGCACTTTTCTGGAACTCCAAACAATAAAAGTACCAACACGGTATTTGCAACAGTTGAGGATATTCATATTTCAAACGGTACTAGAATCCCAAAAGTGGCATCAATTTAAGTTGTTCCTTCAATGATGAACCACTTGTTGGTTAATTATAAATTTGACATTGCTGTACTGACATGGTTAATGACAGTGAACTGGTATGTGCATGGGTCTGTAATGCAAAATTTGTTTTGATATTTACCCTGCTGTTCATTTTGAAAATGTTTAATAGCTCCATTCAAATCTTTCAGGCAGTGAATATCTTTGTCAATCAATTTGTTTTTTTTTTCCTTTTTTCTTGAAAGTACGGACTTTTTGTAATTAGTAATATCATTTATTCGCTTGCTTTTAAGGGTCAAATTATCGTTGACGTTTGTAAAAATAGCGGTTCAATAAGTAATTTGATTCAGCAAGTTTCTACCAAATAAATGAAGTTTCCATTCGAAAAGTTCGAAATGGTTTTCTGAAAAGGAAGGGCGCACCTCATTCCTCGGTCGAAAAATATGGTTCATTATCACTCCTCAAGATAACCATCTGACTTCAGCACGTGAAAAGTGTATGTATCGTTACTGTGCCTTGACATAGAGTTTAGAATTAACGGTTATTTCGATTCTCATCTTCATTACAAAGACGCACAAGTCGCTGAAGTGGGGTCAGACAGAAAGGCTTAAACCAAGGGGTCCAGCAACCTCGGAGGAGACTCCCTTCCCACTCAGTAATGGCATACCATCATCTTACTCTTGTGGCAAAGATATTATGAAGTCAATGATCCTGATGGCCGCATCAAGAACATTCTTACAACTGCGCTATTTTCTTTTCCTGAACGTGCCTGCCTATGGAACATGCGTTCGCTACTTGAAAAGATGTGGGAGATACTTTTAATGAGCAACAGAGCTCCATTCATGATGCGTTTGCTCCATCGCCCAAGACATGTATGCAGTTGACCCAACGTATTTTATTCCCAACAAGAAAACAGTTTAGGAGACCAAGTATTTCAACTATTGTAGTACTTGCTCGCAGAGATTTTCTTTAAAGAATATCCTCTTGTAATGCTTTTTAATGCTGATACCTATTCCAGCCAATACTGTGAATCCATCTACATCGATAGGTACCACCATATTTAATAAAACAGCATGATTTAAATCAAAAGTAGATTCACTCATTACAAGGATTGGTTAATTTCTTATGCGCTAATCTAGCGTGTCATTCAAAAGTCAGATTAATTTATCCACCTGTCATGACTTTTACCATCCCCATATGCGAAGGCTCAATCAAATTTTAAGTAAGTGAGTGGGTTTCACCGTATTATCTTGTAGTCGACTATGTAAGAAGCCTCAGTTGCTTTCTCATTCACTGTTTTTTGGTTTCCACCACAAACGTCCTTAGATTTAAAAAGTTGGTCATGCTTTCGAATGAAGAATACTACATTTTTGTTAGACTCCATGAGTAACGGCATAAAGTCAGAACTGATGCATTTTGTTTGTGCATTTTGCTTACAGGCAAGGGGAGGTTCAAATGGTTGAAATGGCTCTGAGCACTATGGGACTTAACATCTGAGGTCATCAGTCCCCTATAACTTAGAACTACTTAAACCTAACTAACCTAGGGACATCACATAAATACATGCCCGAGGCAGGATTCGAACCTGCGACCGTAGCGGTCGCGCGGTTCCAGACTGAAGCGCCTAGAACCGCTCGGCCATACCGGCCGGCATTCAAGGACAGGCTTGTATTCTAGGGCAAATTATCTCGCCTCCCTTATTGATGCAGGGTACTTTTCTGGCTCAATATTATGTAAGAATCAACACCTGTTTCTTTCAGGCACTTTTTATAATGTGTATATTTTACAGATATTTTGTTGATATCATTTAATGCAGCACACTTTCTAAACAAATTAGAAGTATTTTGAATATTTTTGAAGGTGCTTAGGGCAATTCAAAAAAATTACGAAAAAACTGATGCAAGTCTTTTTCCAAAATGTTTCCTCAGATTAAGGTACCATTTAACTCAATGTTACAGGAGACCATATTTTTACCAAAGATGCATGACATGATGGCTGAGGTACCAGACATGTTTAATTCTACCTACTATGTATATAACAAGGACAAACATATATCACATCTTACATTTTAATTTTTATAGTTTGTTCCTAACAAAAATGTTACTTTTTCTATAATTTAGTTGATTCTGCAATAAAGCTTAGGTCTACTATATAAGTATGGACTATTGCAAGCTACAGAAAAAAAATTAGAACAATGCTTTATAAGCTTTAATAAATATTTGCACCTGAATTCCGAAAACTACAAGTTACAGGAAATTTCGAATGAAGATATCAGTTCAAATAAACTGTGCCACAGAAAATTCCATAAGCGTAGTCTTCATCCTGCAGCATTTCTTCGTCTTCAAGCTTCCTCTTCGCATTCCTTTTAGCACTTCTTGCTTCTTTGGTAACTTGATGAGCGAATCTTTCAGCTTCATGCACCCATTCTCTGTCACACGTAAGCAAATGATCTTCCATATTAGAGGCACATTTTTTGCCTAAATTGCTCAGGGCTACCAGCCTTCCCATCACTCCATCACTGAAACGTATCACAGCATCTAGTACACCAACGTTTAATGTATTTAGTCCTACAAAGGTATTCTTGGTTAATTTTTCCCATATACAATGGTTGAAACTTTCATTTTTATTGTGAGTGCCCCCATGAAGACGTTTACTAAGCAAAACAGGGTCACACAGGTCTTTAAAAATTGGTTTTATTTCATTCACAACAGGCTCAGGAAGACAATGCTTATAATGGTATATTTGACCACTTTCTTTTGGTTTTTGGTAACCACATCAAGAACCTGCTCCTTTAGGGCGAAGTCCGTAAACGAGGTGGCTATCTGTGCATAAGTTATGAAAGTCGGTGGCCCATACAGCTTTTCTCATTGCTGTAACGTCATTTAGAAGTTCAGTTCGTCTAATGGCCAGTCCATAATAGCTCTGAAGAAATTCTATTTCAGTTTCTGTCAATCTGCATCAGCCAGACAGAGATTTAGCATCAGATAGCAACTTTACTTTCATGTCTCTTCGTAGCTTCCTCAATCTGGCACCCATCCTCTTTTGCACATGTCCACAAAACTCCAGTTTTGTACCAAGCTGTCACCATAAACATTGAACTCATTAATTTTATTGAAAGATTTAGAGTCCCCATCCTCTAGGTACTTCATATATCTAACATTATAAACGGGAATATTTTAGAGCTCCATCACTCTCCATACCTCCACTGTAACCATCATAAATCTTAGAACACTGATGTTCAATATGTCCTTCAGTGTTACCATGAAAGGTGTGGCAGTACATGTTTGTTGTGTGGGCACTGCTGGGCATTGGGCAGAGTGCCAGCTGTCATCTGCATGCCACAGAGGTGGAAAATCACACAATTTCTTAATTACAGATCATGACTCAAACCAGCACTGTCCATGGACCGGAAGCCAGCGTCCTTTGATATTCAGTACCCGAGAATTCACTTCCACACTCTCTCAACAGCTATTCCCTGTTGGAACACCTGAGCCTCAAGACCAAGATGACGTGCCTATCCATTCAAGGAAACTTGATCTCTCGGCCTCCAAACAGAGCATCAGGTGGTAGCATTCCTTTGATCGGGAAACTCCATATTCATTTCCTGTCTCTGTGTCTCTCAAGTCGTTACATCCTGTTTCTGTGAGCACATGCGTGAACCAATATTCCAAACATGCGTATGGAGGTTTTCATAAATCCCCAGAAAACTGCTTTCCTGTCAACTGACAAAGGGAGCTCTGCCACAATTGCATACTTTCTACTGGCTATAGCCGCACCCATGCTGGCTGGGAGAGGACTAGAGGCCCACACCTGGTCATTATGGTGTGTGAAGATTAAGTTCTACCTCTGCCGCGGGACGCCTTCTCACTTTCTTAAAGTACCCAGATATCTCATCACCTTGAAAGTATCTTAAGGCAGCAGCACAGAGGAGCAGTAAATATCAGGTTAATACCTTGTATCGCTTTATAAACTAGATAATGCAGCTCATTTTATTATGATGGTCATCTGTCCCTAACTAGGTGGGAGATTGGAAGTTCATTAAAAGGTCTCACTGCATGTCTTATTATCTCTACAAGTTGCAAATCATATTTGTGGTACTCTCACCCTCACTTCCACCTGCCCTGTAGCATGCCATAGATTTAAAATTGATTGGCTGATTAATTCAGTTGCTGATGAAGGTGCCTTTGCGTGGTGAGTAATTTTTTCATGCAGTCAGGTTACACTCACCAGGTAACACCTTTTAAGCTTCTGTAGGTATATGATAGGAAGATTGTTCCACCAGAAAAGAACCTGGCTTTTAAGCTCTGACTTATAACTATGTAAACAGACTGTTTGAGTCTGATTCTGTGTAATTGCCAGTGATCTGAAAGTAGATTTTAGAAACTAGTTTAGGATGTACCTGGAGCAGAAGATTGTAGTTTTAATGGGACATCTGTTAATTTTGGTAGGGAGTATCGCATTTAAAAAGCCATGATAGTCGTTTGGGACCTATGTTTCATGCATGTGATTCAAATGCGCCAAAGAATTACTGGGTATTTTTGTCTTTGTATGCAAATTAGATTTCAAAATTAGAATGCAGTCTATACGAATGTATATAACATGGAAGACTTCAGAATAAATGGAAAATTTGTTAGCCGCAGGAGGGAGTACCACAGTTAGCATCATGGTACTTAAATATCCCTGATGGACTTTTGGAAATTAAGACACATGCATCTCCTTCCATTGCACCGCTGGATTACTGGGTACTTTTTCTCTTCCTAAGAAAATTGCATTTCGAAATGATAAGGGGATCTCCATACATGTATATGGAATAGAATACTGTAGTTCTAGTAGCACTTATATTAATGGTGGGAGGGAGCACCACACGCATTATATGTTCATTTAAACAGCCCTGACAAACGTTTGGTAGCTATGTTACAGACATCTGACTCCACTGCTATGCTGGAATGGATGTATTTTCATCGAAATTAATTACATTTCAAACTTTAGATGAAATCTATAATCAGATATATGGCATGTAAATCTGCCGCTGATGGCCTACTTCCACAGTATCATTGTACTCAAATAACGCTGACTGTCATTTTGAACTCTGTAACAGTATTCCACAAATAATAGTTTTTTGTATGCTTTGAATTCCACATTTGTTGCATTCAAAACCAACTGGAGTAAGTATATCATCCTACAATCAACTTTCGTTTAACTTAGAATGGCTGAGTGACCGAAATCACGAACAGCACATCAGCAAATCTCAGTGCTTCTGCTATGTTAGCAAACCAGTACCACACATGTACTCCCCCTCCACTGTTGCACATGCCACTTCCTGCAGACCATGTGAGTTCAGAACACTTTGTTGCTTTAGAAATATGTCCTGTGGTGACTCTCGAGCTATTAATTTTAATGTAGCAACCCCAGACACAATGAGGATCGATCCTTTAACACGGCTACTGCCGAAGATGAGGATGCTGATACAGAATGCGTCATACTTAGCCATCAACTGTCCATTGATATATATCTCTGTTTCCTGCATGGCTTCTCCCATTCTATTTGAATGAGCCCCACTTCGAACCTCACAACACATTCACAATTTCCACTATAACTTTGAGGTCACTGTCAGCTGCTGTCACAATATTAACATGCGTAGACCAGTTTGTGATTAAATGATATATACAGGTGAACAGTACTATCGCTTCAACACTCGACACTACACGATCGCCGTCTACTAATTCTTTTTATATGGCTGATCTTTGAAGCAAAAGCACGTTTTGCTTGGACCGCATGGGTTGGTCCATTTGAACATGTGACAGGAATTCAATTTCTGGGAAATACAATATTTTTCTCCTGGAAAGATAGGGTTGATTAGGATATGTATGGAAAAATATAGAAAACTTTTTACTCGATCAGATTGTGAGACTGGGAAATATGGGTGACAGATAATACTGGTGTAATGAACCTTTCTCCATGCACTGCACAATCACTTGCAACGTATTTGTTTAAGATGTGGGATGTTCGTAAGTGATGGAAATGTCTGCAAACGTGTGAAGATACATGTGGTGGGGTTGGTAGTTGACCTGAACGCAGCTAAATCTATTGCACATTAACAGTACTAATATCCAGTACACAGTGATCAGAAGAGTCAACTGCTATAAAATGCCTGGCAATAAGTACATCGAGCGGGCTGAAGTAGAACGGGTATGTCTGACTTAGATTCATTTGTTGCCATCTTACATGAATAATCCAAACGCTATGAACTGACGAGTAAGTGAGTTAAAGTATCATCCAATTCATCTGCATGGATTTTTAAGGAGGTGTGATCCACCCATTAAGATGTTTAGTCGTACGAGGCGAGTGACCAAAAATTCCGTTGGTATGTCACCTACAGATATTTCAATACATTTTGGATCGAGATGTAAGAGGTACTATGATGAGTGCTCTTTCTGGAGGAAACAATGAAATTGATTTGGTTTTGCTTGTACTCGTTCGTTACTTGGCTCTCTATGTACAATAGTTGAATGAGTGATACTGTGATACTGTTAGATTCGTATTATGGAGATGTGATCCGTCTGAAAAAAGGTGATATACTTCTCACGAAAAGCCATGCTATCACTGAAGACTCTGATACCATACACTTTTGTATTTATAGCGTAGTAATCACAGGAATACGATAAAGGAAAGTAATGCACTTGCAAAATGATGTTCATAGACAATCATCCACTATCAATAAATTGTTGGTATTATGCTTCTGAATTTCTTTGTTGCGGTCCACGTACACTGTGCGTGGTTGTCACTTTCCTCTTGTACGTTAGTATGTTATTTTTCTCGTTCTGACAGGTCTCTACATAGTCAGTGATGGGGGGAGGACTAGATAAACTTCTAATGGAATTGTGCTGTCGGAACATAATGAGATTTCGAGAGAATTAACGTATGTTTGTAACGTGGAGTGGGACATCTATCATTCATTGAAATCACGTGGAGTCAAATGCTATACATCGTAGACTGGAATATTTGTAAGACTACGACAGATAAGCGACACTCTGACGGAAGAGGAGCTGAGAGTGTCCTCTCTACCGCTTCTTCTAGGTTTTCTGAGGAAACATATTAAAACCTCTCAGTTACGATTAGTGAAGTGACTGCATCAGAAAAATAGCAGCTAATATGAAGATTTCACCGAAAGGCAATTAGCAGCAGCAGATCCATCTTTCCTTTTGTCGATAAAAAGAGAGACAACATTGTTCCGTGAGTTTTGTGTGATTTATAAATGGGTGGAGTGACGTCTCAATAGGCAGACTAAATTTACATCTACGGGTGTATATGCTTACTTCGAAAGCGATCGTATGGTGTGTGGTGGCGTGTACCCTGTACCACTACTAGTTATTTCCTTTCTATTTCGCTCGCGAACAGAGCGAGGAAAGAATATTGTCTGTATGCCTCTGTATGACCGCCAATTTCTCGTATATTAGCTTTGTGATCCTTAGTGGCAGCAGAATCCTTCAACAGTCAGCTTCAAATGTCGTTTTTCTAAATTTTCTCAATAGCGGTCCTGAAGAAGAACGTCGCCTTCCTTCCAGGAATTCCCATTTGAGTTGTCTAAGCGTCCAGCCACTAATTTTCGGGGTGCCAATACTAATTCTTCAACAGGGTTGTATTCTGAGGGGAACCCAAGTCTGCCGCCTCATACATCAGTGTCGTCGTAACTGCCGTCTGCTTCATATCTCCTGTGCAGCAAGCTACGCAAATTTAAGTATTAAATGTGTTTTTATTACTTGTGACTTGTTTTTCCCAGTGTTTTTGCTTTTAGGAAGCTTTAATTTTCGAGTACTAGTAATAGCGTTCCATAGATTTCGTGTTTGTTTTGAATACAGTCCAGAGACAGTGTTTATTTTCATTGTTTCCAACAAGAAGTGTCTAGTAACCACAGTTTAGTCAGCTATCAGATGCTTTTAGTCAATTAGCAGTCTAGTAAAAAGTTGATTACTTATCTCTCTACAGTAAATTGTTGATTTCTTAGGATGGATAGGATGTGTGACTACTGTGTATGGACGCAGGAGGGGCTGGCAATTGTTCGCGAACAGCTGAGCGTGCTGATGGCCGCAGCCAGCCATCTTCAGTCTGCTGCCTCGGAGTGTAGCGGCAGTTGGGAGTCTGGTGCGTCGCATGGTACACCCCACGTGTTACATACTTCAGTCACGGTACCTGCTGTCGGGACATCTTCGCGGGAACCGGGCGTGGTTGCGCCACCCTCTCCCAAGGGGAGTGGCGGGTTCAACGGCGTTCGCGTCGCACGAGGCGGAGGGTCAATGTGGAAGCTGGCCGTGTGGCATCGCCCGCTCTGCCTGTGAGTGGACATGTAGTCACTCCTTCAGCAAGGTCCGAGCAGGCACAAGGGGGTAGGGGTTTATTAATGATTGGGAGCTTCAACGTTAGGCGGGTGATGGAGCCCCTTAGGGAAATAGAGGATAGGTCGGCGAAGGAGGCCAGTGTTCACTGGGTGCACCCGTCTGCAAATTGTTGCTCATGTCGGCACCAATGACTCCTGCCGTCTGGGTTCAGAGGTCATCCTCAGTTCATACAGGCGGTTGGTGGAGTTGGTGAAGGCGGAAAGACTCGCTCGCGGGGTGGAATCTGAGCTAACTATTTGTAGTGTCGCTTCCAGAACAGATTGCGGTCCTCTGGTTTGGAGCTGAGTGGAAGGCTTAAATCAGAGGCCCAGAAGATTCTGCGGAGATCTGAGGTGTAAATTTCTCGACCTCCGCTATCGGGTAGAGAAAAGTAGGGTCCCCTGTATAGGTCAGGTGTGCACTACACGCAGGAAGCGGGTACAAGGGTAGCGGAGTACGTGTGGAGTGCACATGTTGGTTTCTTACGTTAGAGAATTCCCTCCCCAGGCCTGACAAGACACCTCCTGAGACGCGACAAGGTAGCAGTAGGCAAAACGCAACGGGGAATGACAATATTAATGTCTTAATAGTGAACTGCAGGAGAGTGAATAGAAAGGTCCCAGAACTTCTCTCATTAATAAACGGTCACAATGCCCACGTAGCACTAGGAACGGAAAGTTGGCTGAAACCAGAGGTAAACAGTAATGAAATTCTAAACTCAGATTGGAATGTATACTGCAGAGACAGGATTGACAGTGAAGGGGAAGACGTGTTTATAGCGATATAAAGTGCAATAGTATCGAAGGATATTGACGGAGATCCAAAACGTGAAATAATTTGGGTGAAAGTCACGGTTAAAGCAGGCTCAAACATGTAGTTGGATGTCTCTATAGGCTCCCTGGCTCAGCAGCTGTTGTGGCAGAACACCTGAAGGAAAATTTGGAAAATATTTCGAGTTCATTTCCTGACCATGTTATAGTTTGGGTGGAGATTTTAATTTACCAGATATAGACTACGACACTCAAACGTTTACAACGGCTGGCAGGGACCCAGAATCATGTGAACGTTTTTTAAGTGTATTATCTGAAAACTACCATGAGCAGTTAAACAGAGAACCGACTGGTGAGAAACAGACCCGAACTATTTGAAACAGTTAACACAGAACAGGGAATCAGCGATCACAAAGCGGTTAAAGCATCGGTGATTTCAGCCGTAAATAGAAATATAAAAAAAAAGGTAGGAAGATTTTTCTGTTTAGCAAAAGTGACAAAAAGTAGATTTCAGAGTACTTGACGGCTCAACACAAAAGTTTTATCTTAAGTACAGATAGTGTTGAGGACCAGTGGATAAAGTTAAAAAAAAAATCGTACAACATGCATTACAAGAGTATGTGTCAAGCTAGATCGTAAGAGACGGAAAAGAGCCACCGTGGTATAACAACCGAGTCAGAAAACTGCTATGGGAGCAAACATAAACATAGCCAAAGCCTTGCAGAAAAAAAATTACACTAAGCGAAATGTAGTGTGAGAAGGGCTATGCGAGAGGCTTCAACGAATTCGAAACTAACGTTCTATGCACTGACTTGGCAGAAAATCCTAAGAAATTTTGGTCTTATGTCAAAACGGTAGGTGGATCAAAATAAAGTGTCCAGACACTCTGTGACCGAAATGGTACTGAAACAGAGGATGACAGACTAGGGGCCGAAATACGAAATGTCTTTTTCCAAAGCTGTTTCACAGAGGAAGACTGCACTGTAGTTCCTCCTCTACATAGTCGCACAGATGACAAAATGATAGATATCGGAACAGATGACAAGGGATAGAAAAACAATTAAAATCGCTCAAAAGAGGAAAGGCCACTGGGCCTAATGGGATGCCAGTTCTATTCTACACTGAGTACGCGAAGGAACTTGCCCCCCTTCTTGCAGCGGTGTGCTGTAAGTATCTACAAGAGCGTAGCGTTCCAAAAGTTAGGAAAAGGGCACAGGTCATCCCCGTTTTCAAGAAGGGACGTCGAACAGATGTGCTGAACTATAGACCTATATCTCTAACGTCGATCTGTTGTATAATTTAGGAACACGTAATATGTTCGAGTACAATGACTTTTCTGGAGAGAAGAAATCTACTCTGTAGGAATCAGCATGGGTTTCGAAAAAGACTATCGTGTGAAACCCAGCTCGCACTATTCGTCCACGAGGCTCAGAGTGCCAAAGACACGGGTAGAAGCTGTGTTTCTTGACTTCCGCAAGGCGTTCGATACAGTTCGCCACAGTCGTTTAATGAACAAAGTAAGAGCATATGGACTACCAGACCAATTGTGTGATTGGATTGAAGAGTTCCTAGATAACAGAATGCAGCATGTCATTCTCAGTTGAGTGAAGTCTTCCGAAGTAAGAGTGATTTTAGGTGTGCCGCAGGGGAATGTCGTAGAACCGTTGCTATTCACAGTGTAAATAAATGACTTTGTGGATAACATCGGAAGTTTACTGGGACTTTTTGCGGATGATGCTGTAGTATATAGAGAGGATGTAACAATGGAGAATTGTATTGAAATGCAGGAGAATCTGCAACGAATTGATGCATGGTGCAGGGAATGGATATACAATCTCAATGTAGACAAGTGTAATGTGCTGCGAATACATAGAAAGAAAGATCCTTTATCATTTAGTACAATACAGCGGGTCAGGAACTGGAAGCAGTTAATTCCATATATCATCTGGGAGTAGGCATTAGGAATGATTTAAAATGGAATGACCATATAAAATTAATCGTTGGTAAAGCAGATGCCAGACTGAGATTCATTGGAAGAATCATAAGGAAATACAGTCCGAAAACAAAGGAAATAGGTAACAGTACACTCGTTCGCCCACTGCTTGAATACTGCTCACTGGTGTGGGATCCGCATGAGATAGGGTTGATAGAAGAGATAGAGAAGATCCAATGGAGAGCAGCGCGCTTCATTAATGGATCATATAGTAATCGTGAAAGCGTTACGCAGATGATAGATAAATTCCAGTGGAATACTCTGGAAGAGGGACGCTCAGTAGTTCGGTACGAGCTTTTGTTGAAGTTTGGAGAATATACCTTCACCAAGGAGTCAAGCAGTATATTACTCCCTCCTACGTATACCTCGCGATGAGACCGTGAGGATAAAATCAAAGAGATTAGAGCCCACACAGAGGCATACCGATAATCTTTCTTTCCGTGAGCAATACGAGACTGGAATAGAAGGGAGAACCGATAGATGTACGCAAGGTACCCTCCGCCACACACCGTCAGGTGGCTTGCAGAGTATGGATGTAGATGTAGATGTAGACGTAGATGGCAGCGGGGTGGTGGAGACTACTGTTCGCATGTGAGCTTGTGGCGGTGTTGGGGGCAGAGGTGTAGCGTGGGTAGAGAAGTAAGTTGAATATCCTACTGCCCCAGCAGACCAGCAGGTCCCAGCCGTATTAGTTCGGGAGCAGTACACCAGAATTCTAAATGACTCACTTCCATCAGCTTGAGAAGTCAGCTGACAGACAGAATGTGATTAGCGATGGATACATTCAGTTATTTGACGATCGTTACCACCCACTTTGGTATTACAGGAAATGAATACCTAGCGTGATACAAGCTCTCAGATGTCACAGATGTGTCAATAAAGGTTACCTGGCGAATGTAATCCTATTGGAGAAAAAAGATTACTCAAAGGTACTCTAATGATCAATTTAAATAATTAGTCAATCAATTTGACATCAGTGATGTGCCACCGGGTGGATGGACGCGAGTGCAAGAAAACTATGGTTTCTTTCATTGTGGCTATATCTTTTAACAATAGTTTAATCTCCCAGCTACACAGGGAAAGATTTATATTTTTTTGTTTTACGCACTTAGTTACATAGGATCAAACTGAGGAGCAAATTTCCAAGGTCGTGGAACGTGTCAGTGCATGAAATTACAACACAAAAGTAATAACAGATAAAATACAATCTTTATGAACCCAAAACAGACAAGCCGTAAGTTCATGTAAATGTATTCAACAGTGTAATACAGTAATTAGCTTAATTATTCAAGGAACTCCTCGACAGAATAGAAAGAGTGAACCATAAGGAAACTCTTCAGTTTCGATTTCAAAGCGTGTCGATTACTCCTAAGATTTTTCAATTCTTGTTGTAGCTTGTTGAAAATGGTTGCAGCAGTATGCTGCACAACTTTTTCACAAGAGTCAAGGAAGTGCCATCCAAATGCAGATTGGATTTCTGCCTAGTATTAATTGAATGAAAGCTATTGATTTTTGAGAATATGCTGATATTGTTAACAAGAAAAGAAGGTTTGGTTCAAATGTTTCAAAATGGTTCAAGTGGCTCTGAGCACTATGCGACTTAACTTCTGAGGTCATCAGTCGCTTAGAACTTAGAACTAATTAAACCTAACTAACCTAAGGACATCACACATATCCATGCCCGAGGCAGGATTCGAACCTGCGACCGTAGCGCTCGCTCGGTCACAGACTGTAGCGCGAAAAGAAGGTAAAGAATATATTTATACTGAGATGCCAATGTCAGAATACCCAGGCTAAAGAAAAGGGGTCGACATGAAGTTCCCGAACTTACATCACTTATTGCCCGAACCGCCCGTTTCTGAGCCAAAAATATCCTTTGAGAATGGGAAGAGTTACCCTAAAACATAATACCAAACGTCATCAGCGAATGAGAATAAGCAAGATGAACTACTTTTCATGTCGAACTACCACTTACTTCAGATACCACGCGAATAGTAAAAATAGCAGCATTAAGTCTTTGAACAAGGCCCTGAATGTGGGCTTTTCAACACAGTTTACTATCTATCTGAACACCTAGAAATCCGAACTGCTTAGAACTGCTTAGATTCACTAATCATATGCCCATTCGCTGAAATTAAAACGTCGGGTTTTGTTGAATTGTGTGTTAGAAACTATAAAAACTGAGTCTTACAGTGATTTAGCGTTAGTTTATTTCCTGCAAGCCACGAACTTATGTCATGAACTGCACTATTTGAAGCAATGCCAGCATTGCACACAACATCCTTTACTACTAATGAGCAAACAGAAATATTTTAGAATCACCTGTAAAATTGGAGGGCAAGGAGAAAGGTGTGGCCCTAGCACTGATTCCTGGGGCACCCCCCATTTAACCATCAGCCATTCACATCACTGTGAGTAATGACCTTTTTTTGTCCGTCGTTAAAGTAAGAGGTGAACAAATTGTGAGCCACTCCCCGTATTCTGTAATGGTCCAACTTCTGGAGAAGTATTATGTGATGAACACAATCAAACGCCTTAGTTAAATCAAAAAAGATGTTTAATCCGCTCAGTACCTAACAGAGGAAAGACAATATAACATTTTCAGTTGTTAAACCAATTCAAAACCCGAACTGTTCATTTGATAGCAAATTATGTGAAATAAAATGATCAAGTATCCTTACACATACAGCCTTTACAATAACTTTACGTAACACTGGTGGCGTAGAAATAGGTCACAACTGTCCACGTTATCCCTTTCTCCATTTTTACAAAGCAGCTTTACTACTGAGGATACTGACCATTCTTGAAGTAAAAATTGCAAATATGGTTAAGCACAGCGCTAACAGATGCAGCACAGTACTATAATTTTATGCTACGTACTCCATCATGTACGTGAGAGTCCTTAGTCTTCAGTGAGTTAAGTATTGACTCAATCTCCCCCTTGTCAGTATCACAGAGCAGGCTTTCAGACATCAGTCACAGAAAGGCATTTTCTAAAAAAAGTTTTATGCTTCCCTGTAGAAACTAAGTTTTTACTTAATTCACCAGCAATCCCTAGAAAGTGATCGTTAAGTACTGTACATATATCTGACTTATCAGTAACAGAATATTTTTACTATGAACTGATTTTATATCGGTTATCGTGTGCCGCTGACCAGGTACTTCCTTCATGACTGACCATATGGTTTTATTTTTATCCTGTGAATTAGATATTCTATTTCCGTACCACATACTCTTTGCCTTCCTAATGACATCTTAAGCACCTGTTTGTAATGGGCAACTGTAGTGCAACTGTAACTACTTCCAACATTTTCATATAATTCCCACTTTATTCTATATGATATTCTTTCCCACTCGTCAGCCACCCTGGCTGCCTTTTACTGCTAGTATCCTGTTTAGAGCATGAGAATTGTGTTAAGGAAAACATTATATTTGTCATCTTCTTATCGAAGCTATAAACACCCTGCCACTCATGTTCCTTAACGAAGTTTAAAAACTCTCTGTTGCCATTGGATTAGCTTTTCTACATAGTTTTTAATTATATATAACATTTGTTTGAGCAAAAAAATTTTTTAGTGTTAAAATTTGTGCATCGTGGTCAGAAATGTCATTCACCCATTTCATGACCGAAAGCCCATCTCGTAATGAAGAATGAATAAGAATTTTGTCTTTGCCTGTACTATTGTTCCCCTGCACCATGGTTGAAAAAAACAGAGTCTACATCATGTCATATGAATGTAGGAGACTTTCCAACATCCGTTTCCTTGCACAAGGAATGGTTGAAATGGCTCTGAACACTATGGGACTTAACTTCTAAGGTCATGAGTCCTCTAGAACTTAGAACTACTTAAACCTAAGTAACCTAAGGACATCACACACATCCATGTCAGAGGCAGGATTCGAACGTGCGACCGTAGCTGTCGCGTGGTTCCACACTGTAGCACCCAGAACCACTCGGCCAGCCCGGCCGGCTTTTCTTGCACAATCACACACAATATTAATGTTGAAGTAACCACATATAACTAATTTTTGGTACCTCCTATAATGTGAACGAAGATCCCTCTCTAGCTAATGTAACTAATTTTTGGTACCTCCTATAATGTGAACGAAGAACCCTCTCTAGCATGAGCGGAAGTGCTCTGAATTCTGAGTTAGGGACTTATAAATAACAACAACGAGAAGTTTAGGTGCACTAATTTCAGCAGCCGCTGCACAACATTCAAATAACTGTTCAATGCAATGCTGTAGTACGTCTACAGACTCAAATGGAATACTGTTTTTTACGAACATGGCCACTCTCCCACTTCACAATAAACTCCTTGAAAAACAGCCAGATAATTAGTATCCTGGTAAAGGAAGCCTCTGAATTGACAAATTATTTATGTCGTGCTCCGATATACCAATAATGTCAGAGTTAACATCTGTTAGCAGTTCACTAACTTTATCTCTAATATCTCTTGTATTTTGATTACATGTGCTAATCTCTTCATTTGTTGGATATCTGACCTCCTATAAAGGCGATTCCTTGTTAGAGAGACTTTCTTTAAGCGGAAATAGCTACAAGCTGACTTCAATCTAAAAAATGTGCAGCTCTAACACCAATTACTACAGGAATTTGCTAATGAGTGATCCCACTAGCACCCACTACGCTGTCACCTATAAGCTTTGCCTCCCCTTCCCATACCTACTGAGATGCAGGCTATGACTAGTGAATCCCGAGCTACTGATAGACTCAATTGGCACCAATACAATGTGAGCTATGCCGTCCAACATCAGCCCCTTCTCCAGCCCCATGTTAACACACCTAAAAACAGCTGTAAGATGAGGTCTATCATGACTCTGAAACCGTTGCACAAAGTGTACGTTAGTGCCGCCAGTTTTAGTAGCTATGTTAAACAGGAAACCACCTACATCTTGCTCCCCGTCCCTATCAAGACCCCCAGCTTCATCCACAATCACTACCTGATCCTCTTTCGTAAAATTCTTGTATGAGTCCCCTATGCTAACAGTCTACCTGAGCCAACACTGCACTAAGCTTCACAATGCTGGTGACCTGGTACTCACTCCCCAACACATCCTGCAACTGTTGTCCTACACCTCTGCCACGCCAACTACCTAACAGCAGAGCCTTCCTTTTCTTTTAGATATTGCAACTGATTTAGGTGCCCTAATTGCTGAGGACTGCTGCATGACCACCGTTATAAAATCAGCTATATTACCAATTTTATAAAGTGATATGAGGTATTAAATTGATATTTACAACTTCTCTATGCTGTTATCTTAACAGACATCATAGGTGACGAGGCATCTGGCTACTTTAAGAGAGTTCGAAAGTGAGGAGGCATCCCATGACAGAAGTAGAACATGTTGTTAGCACTCCGCCGTGAGCAAAAAACGTCAACGGCCATGCCGCGGTGGTAACACCGGTTCCCGTCAGATCACCGAAGTTAATCGCTGTAGGGCTGGGCTAGCACTTGGATGGATAACCATCCGATCGCCGAGTGCTGTTGGCAAGCGGGGTGCACTCAGCCCTTGTGATGCAAACTGAGGAGCTATTTGATTGAGAAGTAGCGGCGCCGGTCTCGTAAACTGAAATACGGCCGGGAGTGCGGTGTGCTGACCACATGCCCCGCCATATCCGCATGCAGTGACGCCTGTGGACTGAGGATGACATGGACTGACATGGACTCAAATCTCTAGTCCTCTACTGGTCAGCACTGCTGCGGCCTGTCTTCAGTCGGAGGACAGAGTGCACTTTGTGATTCCGAGTGTGTGTGACTGGAACATGTTTTACTCCATATACATTTAGTGTAAGGCGGAAACGTTGTGTTGGAGGACGATGTTTGTGTTTTCAAACATCAGTGCGTACAATGCCAGGTATATATTTAGTCTATGATCTCTTTGTGGCGGAATTTTAATTGATTTTCAAAATGTTTGCACATGATCCCCGAACGTTGCAAATATTTTATATTACAAGGAAGAATCATTTTAAGGTGGCGGTGAGTGTTTTAAACGATATATGGACTCCTATAAACTGTTAAACAATTAATTTGATAGGGTAATAGGCTAGTATTTCCCGCCAATTTTGATACCGAAAGTTTTGCGGGTTTGGACACGCTGGTTCATGTTGTGTTCACACAAACAGAAAGTAACCACTTCAGAGAGACAGAGACCGAGAGAGTCTTGAATTTCTCGATCAAAGGGATGCTACAGCCTGATGCTTTGTGCGCGGACTGCGAGAGCAAATGGAGCTCCCTTAAGCGGGTAGACGTGACACCTTGGAGATACGTTTGAGGAAAAGTTTATACAACAGGAATTAGCCATTGGAGACAGAGTGGAGGTGGTCTCTGGATACTGAATATCAGAGAATGTCTATTTCTCGTCAGCGGTCGGTGACTCTTAGTACCGTGATCTGTAATTAATACATTGGGTGGTTTTCGACGTTCTAGGCATGCAGATGCATCTCTCAACGCTCAGCCCTATACCAGGCAGCGCCCGGATAACAGACAGAAGCCCGAGCGACCCAAACTGGAAGCTAATATACTGGTTTTCATTCCATTCCTAGGTGCTTACAGTTATTACATCTTATTACATCATGGGAAAGTGAGTGGGGAAGGGGGGGTGCAGATGTGAGATCTACCCAAGAGAGGTAGCCCTATCCCTCTAAAACTCGTTAAATAAAAGATATGGAAATTGCGTTGACTGATTTGAATTCGTGTCGTGAGATCCTTCCTCTACAACACAGACTGGGTCTTTTCTCCGACAGTTTCCAGATTGGGGGAGAGGAGGGAGTAAGTGGGGGCAGGTCCGGCCGCCTTGGTGCAGGTCTTATTACATTCGACGGCACATTGGGTGACCTGCGCACCGGATGGAGATGAAATGATAATGAAGGCAACACAACACCAAGAGCCGAGAAAATCGCCGACCCAGCCGGGAATCGAACCCGGGCCCGTAGGACTGCAATCACGCTGACCACTCAGCTATCGGGGCAGACAGCTTAATTAATAAGTCAATTAATTTGGTATCAAAAGTGTGCTCGTATCGGTGAGGGGAGAGGGGAAGTTTTGGGGATTTCCCAGAGTGTTGTTACAAAAAAATGGTTCAAATGGCTCTGAGGACTATGAGACTTAACATCTGTGGTCATCAGTCCCCTAGAACTTAGAACTTCTTAAACCTAACTAACCTAAGGACATCACACACATCCATGCCCGAGGCAGGATTCGAACCTGCGACCGTAGCGATCACGCATTTCCAAACTGACGCGCATAGAACCTCGCGGCCACACCGGCCAACAGTGTTGGTACACAAGTATACAGTTCTCATTAAGAGATCACAGCTGATTGACCGTAATACTACTGATTAATGAGACTCACCACAGCTGTGTTGATAGACACTTGTTGTGTCACGACCGGTTTCGTTCGTTAGAGCATTACCAAGTTACCGTGCCATGCCAGTACGACGGTATGAGATCTAGTAGTTTTGTTTCATGCAAAATCTGGGAAACATTCTTTCGACCGACTGACTGGAGCATGACGAGCAGTAAGTGCAGAGGAGCCGGTTCGAGAAGATTTTCCACACGAGTGATTTATCATTTGGCACCCAACCTCCCCTGCTTTTTCGTTGCAAACTTTGAGCCATAACCCTACTAATTGTGAACTGCACTGTACATCAAATCTTGTTCATGGCATTTTGGAGCCTCAGACTAAGACCGATGTATGATAGCAGCAGACTTCTCTTGGCCAGGTATGCCCTCTTTGCCCGTGCTGATCTGCTTTTAATCTCATGCTTCGGCCTTTCTTGTTATTTTGCTGCCAAGCAGAATTCCTTTATTTCGTCTATTTCACAGCCAGTAATTTACATGTTAAGTTTATCGCTAGTCCTGTTTCTGCTATTACTCATTGTTTTCATCTTCCTTCCCCTTTTCTCAGATCATATTCTGTACTCATTAGACTGCTCATTTCAGTGAAGATTTCCTTTAATTCTTCTCCACTTTCAAAGACGGTGGTAAAATAACAAAGAGTCTTTCATATCTTTTCACTCTGGATCTTAGTCCCACTATTGAATCTTCCTATTCTTTCTTTCACTGCTTTTTTGGCGTACAGCTTGAACAGTAAGGGTGAAAGACTGCATCCCTGCTATACACCTACCAATCAGAGCACTGCGTTCTCGGTATTCCTACTTCTTGGTCCGTCCTGGTTATTGCAGAAATTTTCCATTAACCTCTTTTCCCTTAGGTTACAATTATTTTTTCCCCGATTTCAACTACCCTGTACCATTTTACATTGTATAATACATTTTAGACAAATATTATGAAGGTGTTTACTTCCATTATCAAGAAGCTTAATTGATTGGCGTTTAACATATCCTCTGTTTTCTTTTCCGTTGTCCTGCATATTATTCTTCTCAGAAATATGAATACAAGACTTGATAACTCTATGGGGCGATAGCTTTCACACTTGGTGTTCTGGGATTGTGTGGATGATATTGTCTATTCCGCTCTAATGTGCAGAACTTAACGACGAAAGTAGCTTTCGCGTGATTTGTCGCTGCCAAGTAACGTAGCTCTGTGAAATCTAAGAATATATATAGAACTACAACAGTGTGATACAGAAGTAACTGAAAGAATTAATTAATGAGACGAACAGAAATGACATTTTTATTCAAAGACAATAATTACGCTGAAGTCACCGCGTTTTATGATGGTCCTCTACAATTATAGAAGACGAGATAAGGCTCTTAATGTGATTTGTAATTACCACGGATTGCAGTGTTAGCTCCGCAACGTACTCTTGTGGCAGCCTCAGGGTTGGTAAGAAGTTCTTGGGGTAGGACGCCTTATTTCTCCTCCAGCTCGGTTAACAATTGCTGGATTGTCGTTGGTGCATGTGAAGGAGCTACAATACGTCTCCACAACGCATTTCACCCATGCTCGATGGGATTTACGTCTGGAGAAAGGGCTTGCCACCAATTCGCCGAATGTCGTCTCGTGCCAAGAACTCCTCAATCTGCCCACAGGATCCACTTCAAAGTCAATAACGAAGGGCCGCCCCGTTGTGATCTGACCGCTGTGACTCTTCCTGCTTCTCGGTGAGGGAGACGTCGCGGCGTCGACCGCCACAGGAGGCGGCAGCACGCTGGAAATACCTCGGTCGGAGAGCGTGCGAGAGGTGGAAGGGTTTCAGATTTCTGTGCTTCGGCCTCTGCCGGCGCTGCCGCCTCCGCCTCCGCCGCTGGTGTGTTGTGTGGCCGAGGCGGCGTATCGATCTGCAGCGGATGGTGGCAGGGGTGGCGAAGGTGGCGGGGGCGGTGGGGGCCGATGGGCGGCCGCGCTCCGGAAACGTCTCTGTAATGGCCGGCTAACCGGCCCGGCCGCCGGGCACAGAGCGGCAGTTGCCCTGTACTCCAGCCGCCGCTCCCAAACAGCGCGGCCGACTCGTCCGACTAATCGTTCTGGGGGCGACTCCTGGGGTAGCACCGGCGGACGCCACTCCGAGCGACCGTCTACGCTGCAAGAGGTAATCCTCCCCCTACAACTCCCTACCACTGAATCCACGGTACTGAGACTGCAGTCGCTGTGGGGTCACATTTGAGTCATGACGCATCGTCTAAGTTCCGTAAGTTAAACTACACTGGTATCTTCACCCTAAGTAGTTTCTTCCTGGCAAAACCTTGATCATATACTGCTCCCTGAAATAGATTTCTACCACAAGTGACTCGGATATTCGGGCTTGGGTAGACTGTTACGTCGCACAGCCGAAGTCATACGAGGGATGCAAATTATGAATTCACGATTGGGTTTTCGATAGGAAAGCAAAACCAGTATCACAAAGCTGAGTGCTCACGGTCTATAATCCACATGCCAGACAATCCGTATAAAATCAAGCGGTTTTATTTACAAAACAAGTATTATTCCTCAATGTAGACAAGTCTAATATGCTGCGAACACATAGAAAGGAAGATCCTTTATCATTTAGCTACAATATAGCAGGTCACCAACTGGAAGCAGTTAATTCCATAAATTATCTGGGAGTAGCATTAGGAGTGATTTAAAATGGAATGACCATGTAAAATTAATCGTCGGTAAAGCAGATTCTTCAGGGAGTCACACCTAGTGATACGTGGCTGGCGACCACGGGGCCCCGAGCTGAGTCCTGGCATTGCTTCCACTTACTTATGCCAGGCTCCTCACTCTTATCTTTCCTATCTGGCCACCCTCGGCCAGCTCTTGTTCTTTTCCGACCCTGACGCTATTAGGTTTCGAGGGCTAGGGGTCTTTCATTTTCCAACCTATACTTCTCATGCAGCGTCTGACCCGGAGCGGGCGGCTGCAAAAGGCGTCTGTATCCCATGTTAGGGGCGGCCTCCAGAACTGCGGAAGGCAACGGAATACCACCGCAGATTATCTTCCCTGCATAATGCAGTCTCCATTTTATGCACAAAAAATGGCTTCCTCTCATGTTAAATCAGTGTCCGGAGGTAAAATAGTCCCCCATTCGGATCTCCGGGGGGGACAACTTGAAAGGAGGCAAAAAATCAAAACGAGAATTGGTACCTGGAATGTCAGAACTCTGCTACAAGCAGGAAAACTAGAAAACCTTAAAAGAGAGATGGAAAAGAATCATATGGACCTCGTAGGAGTTGCTGAAGTAAGATGGAATGGACATGGAGAGTTGCAGTCAGATGAATATGTATTCTACTACTCAGGAGGAGAAGTAAAAGGAATTAATGGAGTAGGAATGATTATGACAAAGGAATTGGCTAAATGTGTGGAATATGTAGACTATGCAAATGACCGGGTTATTGGTGTAAGGCTGAAAGGAGCACAAAAAGATTTACTGATTGTCCAGGTGTATATGCCAACTTCAGAACATGATGACCAAATTGTAGAGGAAACGTACAATGTAATAGAGAGAATAATGGACGAAAATAAAAAATGCTGCAAAATAGTAATGGGAGACTGGAACACCATTGTGGGAGAAGGGAAAGAGGGAAACATAGTAGGCAGTCATGGTCTTGGAAAGAGAAATGACAGAGGTGAATGGTTAATTGACTTCTGCAGGGAAAGGCAGCTGATAGTGGCAAACACATGGTTCAAGAACCATAAGAGGAGGCTCTACACTTGGAAATCACCAGGGGATAAATATAGAAACCAAATCGATTTTATACTGGTAGAAGAAAGATACAGGAATGGAATCAAGAAGGTGCACACATTACCAGGTGCAGATATTAATAGTGACCACAACTTACTTATGGCAGAAATAGAAATAAGAATGAAAAAACTGAAAAAGGCGACTATGGTGAAGAAATGGGATCTAGAGAAGATAAGGTCCAACAAAGAACAAATTACAGAAATGCTGTCTCGGGACTTTCTAAACACATTACGAGACAAAGAAGCACCTGATAATGCCAACGAGTACTGGAATATGCTGAAAGAAGGAATCATTAAAGCAGGACAGCAAAATATAGGATATGTAAAAGGGAAAAGGTCAAAAAAACCATGGGTCACACAAGAAATGATTTCCAAGATGGAGGAGAGAAGAAAATTGAAAAACAAGAACACTGAAGATGCAAGAAAGATATACCGAAGGTTAAATAACGAACTGCGAAGAGAAACAGAGCAGGCTAGGAAAAAATGCCTAAAAGAGGAATGTGATGAAATTGAAGAACTGGACAGGAAAGGAAGATACGACTTACTATACAACAGAGTAAAGACTATGACATGGGAACAAAACAGAGCAGGAAGTGCTACTATGGAAATTTTGAGTAAAGACGAAGAGGTAGTGTATAAAGATCGTGACGATGTCCTCCAGAGATGGGAAGAATATATAAAAGAGCTATATGACACAAATAGCAAACCAGAAACTCTGGAACTTGAATCACACAACAGTGTAAGTGATGAAGAGAAAGGACCGACCATCATAATGGAAGAAGTAAAGTCTGCTATTGCTGCAATGAAAAATGGCAAAGCAGTAGGTACAGATACAATACCGGGAGAAATACTAAAATGCTTGAACCACAATGGAATAAGAGAAATATTGAGGTTATGTAATAAAATATATGACAGTGGTGAATGGCCTGAGGACTTTTTGACAACAGTAATGATTCCATTGCCGAAAAAGCAAGGAACCAAGAAATGCAGCGAGCACAGGACAATCAGCCTCATTTCACATGCAGCCAAAGTGATGTTAAGAATAATTAATAAAAGACTTGAAAAAGTAATAGAGGAGAATCTCGGCGAGGAGCAGTTTGGCTTTAGACGGAATACGGGCACCAGAGATGCAATAGGGCTCCTACGAATCTTAGGAGAAAGGTTTATTGAAAAAGGAAGAGACCTATATATGTGCTTCATCGATTTAGAAAAGGCATTTGACAATGTGGTTTGGGACAAGCTGGCGACTATTATGAGGGAAAAGAGAGTAGACTGGAAAACCAGAAGACTTATAAACTCATTGTACCTTAATCAAAAAGTTTGAGTTAAAGTGAGAGGAGAAAGTACAAACTGGATCAGACTAGGGAAAGGAGTAAGACAAGGATGCTGTTTATCACCTACTCTTTTCAACCTGTACTTGGAAAATATGATTGACCAATGCTCATTAGATGACAAAGGAGTAGAAATTGGAGGAAGAAGAGTAGGGTGCTTGAGATTTGCTGATGACATGGTCCTTCTAGCCACAGGGGAAAAAGAATTACAGGATTTGGTGGACACCATTGCAACTAACGGAAAAAAATATGGAATGAAAATTAACACAAATAAAACAAAAGTATTGGCAATAGGAGGAAATAAGGAACTAAAAATTGTGCTGAATGGAGAAAAACTAGAACAGGTGCAAAATTTTAAGTATCTTGGAAGCAGGATAGACACCGACTGGAAGTGCACCACAGAAATTATAACAAGGATAGCAATGGCAAAAGAGGCGTTTTATAAGAAAAGGAGAATCTTCTGCAGCGGTATGGACAGAGAACTCAGAAAGAGACTCATAAAATGTCTTGTATAGAGTGTTCTTCTATATGGCGCTGAAACATGGACTATGAGGAAAAAAGACAGAGAAAGGCTGGAGGCTTTTGAGATCTGGACATGGCGGAAGATGGAAGGAATAAGCTGGATGGACAGAGTAAAAAATGAAGACGTACTGAGAAGAGTGGGAGAGAAAAGGCAGTTACTAGATGTAATAAAGAGAAGAAAAAGAAATTGGATTGGGCATATATTAAGAAAGAATGACGGACTGATAAAAACAGTTTTAGAAGGTTATGTAGAAGAGAAAAGGAAGCGAGGAAGGAAGAGATTCCAGATACTGGATGACATGATGGACGGTACAACATACAGCAGCCTTAAGAAGGAAGCAATGGATCGCAGAAAATGGAGAGGCAAAGGACTTGCTAATATAGCAGATAACTGATGATGAAAGCAGATGCCAAACAGATTCATTGGAAAAATCCTAAGAAATGCAGTCCGAAAACAAAGGAAGTAGATTACAGTACACTTGCTGGCCCACTGCTTGAATACTGCTCACCGATGGGGGATCCGTGCCAGATAGGGTTGATAGAAGAGATACAGAAGATCCGATGGAGAGCAGCTCGCTTCGTTACAGGATCATTTACTAATCGTGAAAGCGTTACGGAGATGATAGATAAACTCCATCGGAAGACTCTGCAAGAGAGACGCTCTGTAGCTGGGTACGGGCTTTTGTTGAAGTTTCGAGAACATACTTTCACCGAGAAGTCAAGCAGCATATTGCTCCCTCCTACGTATATCGCGCGAAGAGAGCTAACACAGAGGCATACTGAAAATCTTTCTTTCCACGAACAATACGAGACTGGAATAGAAGGGAGAACCGGTAGACGTACTCAAGGTACCCTCCGCCACACACCGTCAGGTGCGGAGTATGGATGTAGATGTAGATGTACTTTTGAGCGACGGCACTGGCCGCCTGGAAGAGCCAGGAACGTTACAAAGGGACAGGGGACACTGCTTGCCATCCCTCCTTTGGACGGTTTTGAAAGTAAATACTGGGAAATCAAGCATCTTATTTCTGCATTAAGTTAGATGAAATAGACACTTGAACACTCCGAGTGCCATGCCCGTAAAATTGCCTTCAGTGCTTGAAAGAAATTTGTAGGGGGGCGCCCAAATCCGGGTTGGAGACTTCCAATGTTTCGCCAGGGTTGTGGTGCGTCGTTACACACAATAGAACAGAATAAAATATAATTTGTTTTATTTCTCTGTGCACACCTTGCTGCCGTATCTTATGTGGCGGCTGGTTGCTTGGGAAGGCGGCTAACGATCCGCTGAATCCAGCGGTCGGCTCAGGCATCAGTCCGTTGACTTCTAACAAGCGGGATACCGTCCGACGTGTGGAGGGCACGCCCTGTTGAAAGCTCTGCGCAGAGATAGTGGTGGTCACGACAGGTGTGTTGTGTGTTACTACCCGTTCTGGTAGCACCCTGTCCCTTCCAGTTTACTGCCCGTTTTGTCCCATCGGATGGACCCCGATTTCGGATGTCTGAGGTAATAGTGAATGCTAATCCTGCCCTCCTCCCCCCCCCCCCTCCTCCCCCCTCTACACCACTCCCGTTCAGTAGGCAGTCTGCCTCAAGTGACGCTGCATTTTGTACCCCAGGTTTCAGTGGTGTTGCTAGGCCCCTGGACTAACCACCACTGGTGGTTGATACAGTGAATACTGATCACTGGTTATTTAGTAAGGCGGTAGGAGTAAGACCGGTACTAGTACAACATCATGCACAAGATGTTGTCATACAATAATCAGAGAATCGTGTGAAAACGACATCAAGGCCATCGATACTACTGATCGACTGACTAGGCTAATGAGGTGGAGAATTTTGGCGTCGAGGAGAGGTTCTGCTTTTGGACGTCACTCGTCATGACCAAATCGGATCTCCTCTTTACGGGCTGCCAGTGGTCTTAACACTCTCCTACTTTGCTTAACCATTTTGTTTCAGTTCCGTAACTCCTCTGTCAGACACCTGATATCCGCTACTGCGTCCTCCCTAGCGTTTCTTGCATAATGTTACGAGAGTAACCGAAGCATGTTGGTCTGACTCGTCTAACAATTTTCCGCTGAGCTCGCTCGCACTCATACTGAGAAATGTTGATGCCGCAGTACAGTGACCGACTAGCGGCTGCCTTGTGTAGACGCTTCTGTCTGCTTGAGCGATGCCATTCTGTTCGGACTTGAGAAATTTCTCTCCCCCTTACTTTTTTCATGCGCAGCACTGCCACGCCAATAACATTGAAGTGCTCACTAAGATGTTGTACCGGAAATATTACGGGCGTGGGATTCTGTATAATACTGAAGGCAACGTAACATTACGAGAATGGAGCTCAAAGTGCCAAAAAAATAGCTCATGGATACACTACTGGACATTAAAATTGCTACACCACGAAGATGACGTGCTACAGACGCGAAATTTAACGGACAGGAGTAAGATTCTGTGATACGCATATGATTAGCTTTACAGAGCATTCACAGAAGGTTGGCGCCGGTGGCGACACCTACAACATGCTGCCATGAGGAAACTTTCCAACAGATTTTTCATACACAAACAGCAGTTGACCGTCGTTGCCTGGTGAAACGTTGTTGTGATGCCTCGCGTAAGGAGGAGATATGCCTACCATCACGTTTCCGACTTTGATAAATGTCGGATTATAGCCTATCGCGATTTAGGTTTATCGTATCGCGACATTGCTGCTTGCGTTGGTCGAGGCTTTTAGCAGAATATGGAATCGGTGGATTCAGGAGGGTAATACGGAACGCCGTGCTGGATCAGAACGGCCTCGAATCACTAGCAGTCAAGATGACAGGCGTCTTATCCGCATTGCTGTAATGGATCGTACAGCCACGTCTCGATCCCTGAGTCAACAGATGGGGACGTTTGCAAGACACCAACCATCTGCACGAACAACTCTGCGACGTTTGCAGCAACATGGACTGTCAGTTCGGAAACCATGGCTGCGGTTACCCTTGACGCTGCATCACAGACAGGAGCGCCTGCGATGGTGTACTCAACGACTAACCTGAGTGCACGAATTGCAGAACGTCATTTTTTCGGATGAATCCAGGTTCTGTTTACAGCATCATGATGGTCGCATCCGTGTTTGGCGACATCGTGGTGAACGCACATTGGAAGCATGTATTCGTCGTCGCGATACTGGCGTATCACCCGGCAAGATGGAATGGGGTGCCATTGGTTACACGTCTCGGTCACCTCTTGTTCGCATTGACGGCACTTTGAACTGTGGACGTTACATTTCAGATGTGTTACGACCCGTGGCTCTACCCGTCATTCGATCCCTGAGAAACCCTACATTCCAGCAGAATAATGCACGACCGCGTGTTGCAGGTCCTGTATTGGCCTTTCTGGATACAGAAAATGCTCGACTGCTGGCCTGGCCAGCACATTCTCCAGATCTCTCACCAATTGAAAGCGTCTGGTCAATGGTGGCCGAGGAACTGGCTCGTCACAATACGCCAGTCACTACTCTTATGAATTGTGGTATCGTGTTGAAGCTGTATGGGCAGCTGTACCTGTACACGCCATCCAAGCTCTGTTTGACTCAATGCACAGGCGTATCAAGGCCGTTATTAAGGCCAGAGGTGGTTGTTCTGGGTACTGCTTTCTCAGGATCTGTGCACCCAAATTGCGTGAAAATGTAATCACACGTCAGTTCTAGTATAATATA
The DNA here is from genome assembly GCF_021461395.2 of Schistocerca americana. Lineage (NCBI taxonomy): Eukaryota > Metazoa > Arthropoda > Insecta > Orthoptera > Acrididae > Schistocerca > Schistocerca americana. Next base: position 684,613,298 of record NC_060122.1, read on the forward strand.
TTTGTCCAATGAATACCCGTTTATCATCTGCATTTCTTCTTGGTGTAGCAATTTTAATGGTCAGTAGTGTATATTCTGAAGTGTCAAATGTCATATCTAGTGCGGACTCATTTTGTCCGGTGCAGTGCAGCTACTCTACGTGGCGTAGACTCAACAAGTCCGTGGGAATACCTTACAGGAATGTTGAGCCATACGGCCTCTATAGCCGTCCATAACTGCGAAAGTGTTTCCGATGTAGGATTTTGTACACGAACTGAACTCTCGATTATGTGGCGTAAATGTTCGATGGTATTCATGTCTGACGGTGTGGCTGGCCATACAATTAGCTCAAATTGCCCAGAAAGTTCTTCAAACCTATTGCAAACTAATGTTGTCCGGTGACACGGCCCATATTCATCAAAAAAAAAATCCCACAGTCGCTTTGAAACATGACGTCCAATTGTGGCTGCAAATGGCCTCCAAGCACCGAACTGAAGCACTTCCAGTTGACGATCCATGTAAACACAGCCCACACCATTTTGGAGCCACCACCAGCTTGCACAGTGCTTTGTTGCCAGGTGCATGGCTTCGTGGGGTCTGCTCCACACTCAGCTCTTACAAGTTGAAATCTGGGCTCATCTCATCAGTCCACAGCTTCCAGTCGTATAGGTTCCAACACATGGGTTACCAGGAGAGACGCTGCAGGCGATGTCGTGCTGTTGGCAAAGGCACTCACATCGGTCGTCTGCTGCCATAGGCCATTAATGCCAAATTTTGCCGCACTGTCCTAGCGGATACGTTCGTCGTACGTCTCATATTGATTTCTGCTGTTATATCGAGCAGTGCTGCTCGTCTGTTAGCAATGACAACTCCACGCAAACATCGCTGCTCACAATCGTTAAGTGAATGCCATTGGCCACTGCGTTGTCCTTGATAAGAGGTAACGCCTGAAATATTTTATTCTCGGCACATTCTTGATATCGAAGTACTGAATTCCCTAACGATTTCCGAAATGGAATGTCCCATGCCTTTACCTGCAACTGCCTTTCTGCGTTAAAAGTCTGTTAATTCTCGTCGTGCGGCCAGAATGATATCGGAAGCCCTTCCACATGGATCGAAAGATTCCAAACTAGTACCGAATCGGATCTGCGAGAGGGGTCCGATAAGGCGGAGATGACCATGAGAAAATGATTAAATAACCAACGAAACAGTAACGTTCTACGAATTGGGGCGTGGAATGTTAGAAGTTTGAACGTGGTGGGAAACCTAGAAAAATCTGAAAATGGAAATTCAAAGAATTAATTTTGATGTAGTGGTGGTCACTGTAGCGAAATGGAAAGAAGACAAGGATTTCTGGTCAGACAAGTGTAAAATGGTTTCAGAAAATAGTATAATAATGTAGGATTCATTATCAATGTGATGGTAGAGCAGAGAGTGAGTTCCTGTGAACAGTTCATTAATAGGTCTGGTCTAGAATCGACAGCAAAGCAATAGGCTACAGTAGTTCAGGTATACATGCCGACGTCACAAGTGGAAGATGGAGAGATAAAATATGAGTATATTGAATGGGTAATTCAGTATGTAAAGTTAGGTCAAAATTTAAATTCATTAGGGACTGGAATGCGGTCGTAGGAAAAGGAGCAGAAGAAAGGGTTGCGGGAGAATATGAACTTGGTAGTAGGAACTAGAGAGGAGGGAGAATAATTGAGCTCTGCAGCAGATATCAGCATAGCGAATGCTCTGTTTGAGAATCATAAGAGGAGGGGGGATACTTAGAGAAAACTGAGAGATACGTACAAAAGTTTTCAGTTAGACTACATCAGATTCTGAAATCAAATAGTGGATTTTAAGGCGTATCCAAGAGCGGACATACGAGGTGCAACGATAAAGTAATGAGACTGATTTTCTTTGCAAGATGTGTCAACCCTGCAGGCTTGCGTAGGCACAATATCTTTGACCATGGACTATAAGCTGCTTCCAGTCCAAGTGGCACACCGACGCAACTGCTCAGTCGTGAGTTGTGCTGTAATAAGTTAACATGTGTTTATATCTCTTGTCACGGAAATGGAACCGCATAACATTGCGCAGCGGTATGCCATTTCTTTTTGCGTTAAATTGGGTGAAAACGCGACGAAAACTTACGGTAACCTTCAGAAGGCTTTTGGAGAGGAGGTTATGTCAAGAGCTCAAGGTTTTCGTTGGCATAAAATGTTTAGTGAAGGCAGAGCGAATGTTGAAGATGAAGACAGCAGTGAACTACCATCCTCACGGACGGATTCAACTCGGCCAGGGTGCGTGAACTAGTGCGATCTGATCGAAGATTATCCATGAAAATGATTGCGGAAGAACTGAACATCAATCGAGAAACTGTTCGTCTAATAATAACTGAAGATCTTGGTATGAGAAAGATTTGTGCAAAAATGGTCCCCAAAAATCTCACACCACAACAGCGAGAAACACGGAAAAATGTGGCAGCCGATCTGTTAGAGCAAACGGAAATCAGTTCAGAATTTTTGAGCCGTGTTATCATTCGTGGTTTTGTACCCGTGGTCTAGGGGTAGCGTCTTTAATTCATAATCAAAACGTCTTCGGTCCCGGGTTCGATCCCCGCCACTGCCTAAATTTTGATAAATAATCAGCATTGGCGGCCGATGATTTCCGGCATAAGAAGTCAGCCTCATTCTGCCAACGGCCTTGTCAAAGAGGGCGGAGGAGCGGATAGAGGTTCAGGGCACTCTCTTGTTCTAGGGGTGGGAAATTGCCCCTAAAGACGGAAGAATCAGCAATGATCAACGACATGAGGATGCAGAAGGCAATGGAAACCACTGCATTAAAGACACGTAACGTGTATCCACAGGACATGTGGCCTGTATTTGAAGAAGTGTCGTGATGATCTCTCCATTGGCAAAAGATTCCGGAATAGTCCCCCATTCGGATCTCCGGGAGGGGACTGCCAAGGGGGAGGTTACCATGAGAAAAAGATTGAATAATCAACGAAAGGATAACGTTCTACGAGTCGGGGGGTGTAATGTCAGAAGCTTGAACGTGGTAGGGAAACTAGAAAATCTGAAAAGGGAAATGCAAAGGCTCAATCTAGAGACAGTAGGGGTCAGTGAAGTGAAGTGGAAGGAAGACAAGGATTTCTGGTCAGATGAGTATCGGATAACATCAACAGCAGCAGAAAATGGTATAACAGGTGTAGGATTCGTTATGAATACGAAGGTAGGTTAGAGGGTGTGTTACTGTGAACAGTTCAGTGACCGGGTTGTTCTAATCAGAATCGACAGCAGACCAACACCGACAACGATAGTTCAGGTATACATGCCGACGTCGGAAGCTAAAGATGAACAAATAGAGAAAGTGTATGAGGATATTGAAAGGGTAATGCAGTATGTAAAGAGGGACGAAAATCTAATAGCCATGAGCGACTGGAATACAGTTGTAGGGGAAGGAGTAGAAGAAAAGGTTACAGGAGAATATGGGCTTGGGACAAGGAATGAAAGAGGAGAAAGACTAATTGAGTTTTGTAACAAGTTTCAGCTAGTAATAGCGAATACCCTGTTCAAGAATCACAAGAGGAGGAGGTATACTTGGAAAAGGCCGGGAGATACGGGAAGATTTCAATTAGATTACATCATGGTCAGACAGAGATTCCGAAATCAGATACTGGATTGTAAGGCGTACTCAGGAGCAGATATAGACTCGGATCACAATATAGTAGTGATGAAGAGTAGGCTGAAGTTCAAGACATTAGTCAGGAAGAATCAATACGCAAAGAAGTGGGGTACGGAAGTACTAAGGAATGACGAGATACGTTTGAAGTTCTCTAACGCTATAGATACAGCAATAAGGAATAGCGCAGTAGGCAGTACAGTTGAAGAGGAATGGACATCTCTAAAAAGGGCCATCACGGAAGTTGGAAAGGAAAACATAGGTACAAAGAAGGTAGCTGCGAAGAAACCACGGGTAACAGAAGAAACACTTCAGTTGATTGATGAAAGGAGGAAGTACAAACAGGTTCCAGGAAAATCAGGAATACAGAAATACAAGTCGCTGAGGAATGAAATAAATAGGAAGTGCAGGGAAGCTAAGACGAAATGGCTGCAGGAAAAATGTGAAGCCATCGAAAAAGATATGATAGTCGGAAGGACAGACTCAGCATGCAGGAAAGTCAAAACAACCTTTGGTGACATTAAAAGTAACGGTGGTAACATTAAGAGTCCGACGGGAATTTCACTGTTAAATGAAGAGGAGAGAGCAGATAGGTGGAAAGAACACGTTGAAAGCCTCTATGAGGGTGAAGATTTGTCTGATGTGATAGAAGAAGAAACACGAGTCGATTTAAAAGAGATAGGGGATCCAGTATTGGAATCGGAATTTAAAAGAGCTTTGGAGGACTTACTGACAAATAAGGCAGAAGGGATAGATAACATTCCATCAGAATTTCTAAAATCATTGGGGGAAGTAGCAACAAAACGACTATTCACGTTGGTGTGTAGAATATATGAGTCTGGCGATATACCATCTGACTTTCGGAAAAGCATCATCCACACAATTCCGAAGACGGAAAGAGCTGACAAGTGCGAGAATTATCGCACAATCAGCTTAACAGCTCATGCATCGAAGCTGCTTACAATAATTATATACTGAAGAATGGAAAAGAAAATTGAGAATGCGCTAGGTGACGATCAGTTTGGCTTCAGGAAAAGTAAAGGGACGAGAGAGGCAATTCTGACGTTACGGCTAATAATGGAAGCAATGCTAAAGAAAAATCAAGACACTTTCATAGGATTTGTCGACCTGGAAAAAGCGTTCGACGATATAAAATGGTGCAAGCTGTTCGAGATTCCGAAAAAAGTAGGGGTAAGCTTTAGGGAGAGACGGGTCATATGCAATATGTACAACAACCAAGAGGGAATAATGAGAGTGGACGATCAAGAACGAAGTGCTCGTATTAAGAAGGGTGTAAGACAAGGCTGCAGCCTTTCGCCCCTACTCTTCAATCTGTACATCGAGGAAGCAATGATGGAAATAAAAGAAAGGTTCAGGAGTGGAATTAAAATACAAGGTGAAAGGATATCAATGATACGATTCGCTGATGACAGTTCTATCCTGAGTGAAAGTGAAGAAGAATTAAATGATCTGCTGTACGGAATGTACAGTCTAATGAGTACACAGTATGGTTTGAGAGTAAATCGGAGAAAGACGAAGGTAATGAGAAGTAGTAGAAATGAGAACAGGATTGATGGTCAAGAAGTCAATGAAGTTAAGGAATTCTGCTTCCTAGGCAGTAAAATAACCAATGACGGACGGAGCAAGGAGGACATCAAAAGCAGACTCGCTATGGCAAAAAAAGGCATTTCTGGCCAAGAGAAGTCTACTAATATCAAATACCGGCCTTAATTTGAGGAAGAAATATCTGAGGATGTACTTCTGGAGTACAGCATTCTATGGTAGTGAAACATGGGCTGTGGGAAAACCGGAACAGAAGAGAATCGAAGCATTTGAGATGTGTTGCTATAGAGGCATGTTGAAAATTAGGTAGACTGATAAGGTAAGGAATGAGGCGGTTCTACGCAGAATCGGAGAGGAAAGGAATATGTGGAAAACACTGATAAGGAGAAGGGACAGGATGATAGGACATCTGCTAAGACATGAGGGAATGACTTCCATGGTACTAGAGGGAGCTGTAGAGGGCATAAACTGTAGAGGAAGACAGAGACTGGAATACGTCAAGCAAATAATTGAGGACGTAGGTTGCAAGTGCTACTCTGAGATGAAGCGGTTAGCACAGGAAAGGAATTCGTGGCCAGGAAAGGAATTCGTGGCGGGCCGCATCAAACCAGTCAGTAGACTGATGACAAAAAAAAATCACTGGTGATGAAAGTTGATTTTTTCAGTACGATCCAGAGACCAAACGCCCAAGTTCGAATGGTGCTCAAAGGGATCACCCAGACCAAATGAATTTCGCATGTCAAAGTCAAAACTGAAATGCATGCTTGTGTGCTTCTTTGATTCCAAGGGAATTATTCATATAGAGTGGATGTTTCCTGGACAAACAGTTAACGAATATTATTACAAAGAAATTTTAGAAAGACTTCGTAAAAGAGTTCTTCGTGTCCGTGCCAACATTGCTGATAATTTGATTCTAGATCACGATAATCCGCCATCCCATACTGCGCTGTCAGTGCAGCAATTTTTAACCTCAAAACAAATTTCAGTACTTCCACAGACACCTTATTCACTAGATATCACTGCGTGCGAATTTTTTCTATTTGTAAGAGCCAAAACGGTGGTCAGGGGACATCATTTTCAAACAACGCAAGACGTCAAAAAAGCAGTGACGAGGGTCTTGGAGGATATTACAGAAGATGAGATCCAGAAATGTTACCATCAATGGCAGAAGCGCTGTAAAATGTGTGTGCAATCAGAAGGGAACATACTTTGAAGGAGACAACACTAAACTTGACTAAAACGGTAAGCAACATTTTTTTCACATCCAACTCATTACTATATTGTCGTACCTAATACACTCAGATCATAGTTTATTAATGATGAAGGGTAGGCAGAAGTTAAAGAGACTAGGCAGTGTGCTGAAAAGTGTGACACGGAAGTACTAAGGAACGAAGAGACACGTATGAAGTTCCCTACGGCTGTAGATAATGCAATAATGCATACCGCAGCAGGGAGTACAGATGAAGAGGAATCGACGTCTCTAAGAGGGGCTATCGCAGAAACTGGAAAAAAACCGTAGTACAAGGAAGACAGTTGTCAAGGAAACCATGGAAAACTGATACTACTTTAGCTGATCAGTGAGAGAAAACGGTACTAAGTTGTTCAAGGAAATCAGAGATACATAAGTACAAGTCAATTACGAACGAAATAAATAGGAAATACTGGGAAGTCAAGGCAAAATGACTGCATGCAAAATGTGAAGAAATCGAGAAAAAGGTGATCGTTGGAAGGATGGACTCAGCATTTTATTTTTTTATTTTTTTTTCAGTTTTCCTACTGGTTTGATGCGGCCCGTCACGAATTCCTCTCCTGTGCTCTTCATTTCGGAGTAGCGCTTGAGGCTATCGTCCTCAACTATTTGCTGAATATTTTACAAACTGAGCATATGGAAAAGGTAAAACAACCTTCTGTGAAATAAAAAGCAAAGGTGGTAACATTAAGAGTGCATTGGGAATTTCTCTGTTAAATGAAGAGGATAGAGCATATAGGTAGAAAACGTGCTTTGGAGGCCTCTGTGAGGGAACGACTTGTCTGATGCCGTGATAGAAGAAGAAACAGGAGTCTGCAGGGAAGAGGTAAGGGATCCAGTATTAGAATCAGATTTAAAAGAGCTCTGGGAGACTTAAAATCAAATAAGGCAAAAGGAATAAATAACATTCAGTCCGAATTATTTGGGGAAGTAGCAGCAAAATGACTATTCACGTTAGGATGTATGAGACCTGAAATATACCATCAGACTTTCGGAACATCACCCACACAATTCCGAAGACTGCAGGAGACGACAAGTGCGAGAATAATCGTACAGTCAGCTTAACAACTCACGCATCCACGCTAACAAGAATGATGTACAGAAGAAGGGAAAAGCAAATTGAGGATTTGTTGGATGACGATCAGTTTGACTTGATAATGGAAGAAATGTTGTTGTTGTGGTCTTCAGTCCTGAGACTGGTTTGATGCAGCTCTCCATGCTACTCTATCCTGTGCAAGCTTCTTCATCTCCCAGTACCTACTACAACCTACATCCTTCTGAATCTGCTTAGTGTATTCATCTCTTGGTCTCCCCCTATGATTTTTACCCTCCACGCTGCCCTCCAATACTAAATTGGTGATCCCTTGATGCCTCAGAACATGTCCTACCAACCGATCCCTTCTTCTGGTCAAGTTGTGCCACAAACTTCTCTTCTCCCCAATCCTATTCAATACTTCCTCATTAGTTATGTGATCTACCCATCTAATCTTCAGCATTCTTCTGTAGCACCACATTTCAAAAGCTTTTATTCTCTTCTTGTCCAAACTATTTACCTTCCATGTTTCACTTCCATACATGGCTATCGTCGCAATATCTATTCCTTCTGATATGCATGCAAAAGACTGAAGGAAAATCGAAAGATTTTCATAAAATTTGTAGACCTGGAAGAAAGCAGATAGTGTTTCGGTTGCAACATCCAAGTAACATTCTTGTCACTTCAGAAAATATTTCCGGTGTTACATGCAATGTTAACCTATTTAATTTAATCAAAATTACGTTCCTTGCTGCTGCCAATCTGCATTTTAATCCCCTCTACTTCGGCCATCGACATTTAGTTATCAGCCCAAATAGCAAAACCCATCTACAGCATTTAGTGTCTCATTTGGAAATCTAATTTCTTCAAAATCGCCCGATTTAATTTTGTTTGCTTTCATTATTTTTGTTTCTCTTTTCATGGTGTTTACCTTGAAAACTGTTTCCAAGACGCTATCAATTCCGTTCAAATACTCTTCCAAGCTTTTTACAGTCTCTGACGGAGTTGCAATGTCGGCGGCGAGCCTCAAAGTTGTAAATTCTTACTGCTGAACTTCTTCACAACTTACTCATTGGGAATAAGTTACAGTCCTGCCTCACTCCATTCTCTGCTTCCTTTCTCTGTTATAAGACTTTTGTACCTGCTGTCTGGCTGACTGTAGTACAACAGAAAACGTATCGGAAATCGGGCGAGATGAATGTATCTTCCTTTAAAACTGCATCGATTTTGGAAACATGGCGACAGACGGGAAGATCTACATCTACATCTACATTGATACTCCGCAAGCCACCCAACGGTGTGTGGCGGAGGGCACTTTACGTGCCACTGTCATTACCTCCCTTTCCTGTTCCAGTCGCGTATGTCCGAGAGTGGAATCTACGGGTCATGTGTTCGATCCCATAGCAAAGTGAGTTTTTTTCCTCTTCATTCTGTTTCTTCTTTCCCTATCGAATTTCATTGTACATAACAGCTGCAAAAGTCTTCATTAAGTTAATTAAAGAACAGATGACAAAGAGATAAAATACGTAATACGCAGTAGGTGCAGATAGGTTGGCCCATTATGTTGCGATTAACAATTTGAGGGTGACAATCTTCGTGCAAGCACTGGTAAAATAAATTTTTCGTCGTGAAAGTAGTATGAAGTTCAAGTTACCACGCTGTCAACTGGCGTTTAATCAGTTAAAAGGGAAAACATTCTAAAATATTAATTCTTCATTTCTTGAATTTTATCCACATAATACACACTTCATTATGTCAGGAAAGGCATGTGAGACTAGAGTCCAATTGCGTCGTAACGTTCAGAAATTACACTCTTGTTCCTTAACCGTTGAGACACGTGGGACGGTGGCGACTGTGGTCGCCTTGGTAAAATACTCCACTATGAGCGAGTGATAGCATTCGAAGTCCTCAGGGAATTTGTCCTACTAAAAATAGGTTTGTAACCTCATATCTCTGTGAGCTATAAATGAGGAGTACTTAATGAGTGAGTAGCGATCATTTGTCGCTTTGCATAGGCGCACCATCTGAACGTTTGCAGTCATCAACTAGCGGCAAACTGAAATCCATGGAACTTCCACCTTATTTTCGGTAGTATGTTGCATGTAAATGGAAAGTGCAGGGCAGTCAAGACGAAATGGTCGAAGGGCAGATGTGAAGAAATCGAAAACGAAATGTTCGTGGAGAGGACTAAGGCTATAGAAAAGTTGAAACAACCTACGACGTTTTTAGAGAAAACGACATATTTTCTATGGAATGCGTGATTGATTCTCTTGTAAAAAAAATTTTGTTTATTTATGTATGTAACCAGAAGCTAGACTGAAAGAATACAGTGAAGGCCTCTATGTGGAGGACTTGTCTCATGACGTAACAGAAGAAACGGGTGTCGAGTGGAAGGCATGGGGATCCGGTATTGGAGTCAGCATTTAAAAAAGGCCTGGAAGACTTGGGCTCAAAAGAAGAAGGAGGGGTACATGAAATTGGCTTGGAACTGCTAAAACCATTGGGGGAGGGGGGGGGGGGGGGGGGGGGGGAGTGATAACCAAACGACTATTCAAGTTGGTGAGTAGAATCCTTGAGACTGGCGGCCTACTATCACACTTTCGCAAAAATACACAGGTGGTCTAGGGTTAGGAGATAGCTAGGACAGATAAGTGCAACAATTGTAGCACAATCAGCTTAACATCTCATGCATTCAAGCTGCTGACAACTATAACAAAGAGAAGAATGGAAAAGAATATTGAGGATGCGTTACGTGACCTTCTGTCTGGCTTTGGGAATATAAAACCGGCAGAGGCTGTTCTGACATTGGGCTTAGTAATGGAAGCAAGACTGAAGAAAAAGCAATAAACATTCATAGGGTTAGTCGAACTAGAAAATGTGTTCAACAGTGTAAAATGGGGCAGTATGTTCTAAATTTTGGGAAAAATTGGAGTATACTGTACGGAAAGATGGGTAATATACAATATGTACGAGAACCAGGAGGGTGCAATAAGACTCGAAGGCAAAGTAAGATTGGTTGAGATGAAAGAGGGTGAAAGACAGTGAAGTCGTCTTTTGCCCTTCTGTTCTATTTATACATCGAAGAAGCAAAGATGAAAATCGAAGAAAGGTTCTGGGATTGAAATTCAGGGTGGAAGGATATAAGTGGTGAGATTCGCTGGTGGTACTTGTATCCTCAAGTAAAGTAAATGGGAATTACATGATCTGCTGACTGGAGTGAAAAGTCTAATGAGTACAGTACAAGGAATGAGAGCAAACCGGAAAAAGACAGAGGTAACCAGAAGTAGCATAAATGTGAATAACGAGAAACTTTCATCAAAATTGGTGATCAAGCAGCAGATGAAGTCGTGGAACACTGCAAATTTGAAAGAAGAACAATCTATAAAGTAAGAAGGCAGTAGGACGTAAAAGGCAGATTAGCACAGACAAAGAGGCCATTCCTGGCCATGGAAAGGCCACTGCTATGAAAAATAGGACTTAGTTAGGCGAAGAAATTTCTGGAAATGTACGTTTGTAGTTTAGCATTTTGTGGAAGGGAATCTCGGACAGTGCAAAAATCGAAACAGAGGAGAATCGGTATGCAGTGCTACGGAAAAGTGCTGAAAAGTAGGTGACAAGGTGGACTGGTAAGATAAAGTACGAGGGATTTCTCCCCCGATCCGGCGAAGAAACGGACGTATGATGAACATTGGCAAGAAGAAGGGCAGCATAATAGGACATGATAGGACATGTGTTAAGACTTTATGGGATAATCTCCGTGGCACTAGGGTGAGATGTAGAACGTAAAAGCTGTAGGGGAAGACAAACACATCCAACAAGTAATTGAGGACATAGCGTAGGAGATGAATTCATGGTGAGCCTCATCAAACCAGTGAGAAGATTGCATAATGCTTGTGTGTCACATTATTTTTTTTTAATTTTACATGCACTGATACAAAATTATTTTGCAGCACTCTACTTGAATACGGCCAAACGACAGAAATTGCAAAACTAGATTTCATAGATAAGAGATTTCAGAGTCAAAGGCAGTCTGAGTTCCTCCAAATAACTCTAAAATATCTTTAAGAAAACCTGTAAGCAGTTTCTTTGACAAAAATATTTGTGATGTTTTGAACATGATGCAGTTGAGTCTCAGTTTGCACTGCCAGGAAACTTTCTTATTAAAGAGGCACCTAAACCTTCTGAACAGTATCAGAGATGTAACATTTTACAGTCGTCCCACTGCGTTGGTCACGACAAAGATGATATTCCAGTTCTGTGTCGCGATCGAAGATGTCTGTGGTGTATTCGTTATCAAAGATATCCACTGACCTTGCTGGAACTGTCGGTTTCTCATTTCTGGTACCGAAATATTTTCTTCTTCCATTGAATACATACAAAATGCCTGATATTATTGTCCCATGTATCATGACGGAAATAAATGTGGCTGTGAATGACGTACGAAATGGTTTCGGTTGGTGCCCGCGGTCCTTGGTTTGAAGATCACAGTCCTCATTAGTAACTGCTCTTATATTGTGACTTATGGGGATGTGCTTAAATGTAACGCCTCCGAATTTATTATTCCGTTGTCAATATCGTCTGAACTGTTACATGGCATGAATATTATTCGGTCGATTTTTCAACTTTGCTGACGCAAGTTGCAACCCTTTGACGGGAAAAGTCACCGAACTCTAACGTGTAACGTAACTTGCATAAGAAACAGCGTGCTGTAATCGAGTTTCTAACCGCAGAAGACCTCGCCCACACGTTACACCTGGAACACCTTCTCCTTCAACATCACATGCCAGACGACACAAGAGCCCTGTGATGTCTGCAACAACTCGACGCCTGGGGTTCACTGTCGTCGACCATCCTCCATACAGTTCTGACTTGGCTCCATCCGATTTTCATATGTTTCCAAAAGTTAAAGAATATCTTCGAGGACTTCTCTCTGATAGTGAAGAAGTGGTGCAATCAGAGGTGAGATTTTGGCTTCGCCAACAAATTCAAAAACTCTACAGTGACAGGATGACTGTATTGAGAAATAAATACGTAAAGCATAAAGATGTAGAATGTTAATAAAGTTTATTTTATTTAAAAAGCTTTAAGACTTTTGACATAAAATTTTCGGAGGCATTAATTTTCAGCAATCTCTCGTATTTACCTTACGCGTAAAAGCAAACTGTCCAATGATTCTTCAATGAGAATATTTATTAACGGAAAAACGATGCAACCGCCCACGGCAGTTATAAACTAGTTGGACTTAACGATGCCGCAACAGGCGGAAGACAGAGCATGCTGAAACTTCTGAACAAATTTGATGTTCGAATAATTCACTCAGTTTCCCTAATGCTGAAACATCTGGAGGACAGATATGTTTTCTTGTTGAGACAGAAAGACGGAGAGGGGGGGAGGGGGGGGAGCAGGGAGATGATGGTGATGGTGTTTGGATTGGGGGTGCTCAACTGCGCGGTCATCAGCTCCCTTACAAAATTCCAATCTTTTCACAGTCATTTTCACCGTTCAATCATAGCCACTGCCACGAATCACCAAGATAATGATGAAATGACTAGGGAAACGCAAACACCCAGTCCCCGGCAGAGAAAATCCCCAACCAGGCCGGGAATCGAAGCCGGGACCCCGCTATCCAGAGGCAGCAACGCTAGCCACTAGACTAGGAGCTGCGGACTCGGCAGGGAGAGACAAATACCAAGATTGGCATAGTGATAGAGAGAGAGACAAAGAGAGAGGAGTAGAGTCGAGCGACATTTATGTAGGAGAAGACTAATTGGGCTCATTTGGAAAACTTCCTCCTTCGCACGTCACGGCACCTTTCCTTTGCAAAGAGGTTATGACTTGGGTGTAGTTTTGGTGTCGTGTTTTATTATTGATAACGATAAAGAGGAATACAATGGACGTAGTGTCTGCGTATAGTGTACTTCTGTAGAACACATGGCGTGGTGCAGGAGGATGAGGTTGGTTTGTTGGGGGGGGGGGGGGGGGGAGGTGGGGCGTAGGAAGAGAAATTAGCAGTGAAGTCCCCAACGTTGTCAATATTGGCCTCATTCTATGAAAAATTGAGTGGAGGCTTTACTCAGAACTTTGGTTCAAAGCCTAACGATCTGAAAGGGTTCACGACGACTTCTCCTCTCCTTCCGCCCAAATACTTGCTAACAAGACGCTTTTTCACGACTGAAATTCCAAGTCGGAAGCACTGTACAAAAGTCTCTTAAATGAGTGTTATTTACTACATTCTCAGTCGAAGTCCCTTCTAGCATAAACTAACCGGATAAAATGTTAGTCGCCCCAACAAAAGAGCACACAGGTTCATTTGGGGTGATAAACATGTTGTAGACGTACCAGGAGTAAATCGTGACAGTCAAGTTGTGTGTGTGCGCCAGTCGGTTGTATGGAATCAGAACAGTAACACTGGTCACCACTCAATAAGAGCACCCAAAAGGCCTGAAGGTGAAAGACATAATGAGGATTACATGACTACTATAAAAATGATAACTGTTTGGTAATTACTTCTGGAGCGAATTGCTAGCCTAATTGGTGACGTTATGTTCTAAAGAATGTAATAAACATGAAACGGTAAGCACGATAGTTCGAACTAATCTACTGAACTAAAAGCAGATGTGGGTAGTGGAACCGACGTCGGATATAGCTGATAATGCAAAACAAGATACGTAGACGACATGCTTTGCGTGGTTGCAGGGCAACTAGCTGCGATAAAAAAAACCGCCATACAACAAGAAGGGAAGAAGTATTTCTAAGAAAGGAAAACAATGCTTACATTGGACCACAAAGCATGGGAGTGCGTGGAAGACTGTAAGTAGGCGGTTTAGGTTTTTTTATTGGTAACGCCACGTAGCGCTCTGTATGAAAATCACTGGCTGTACTGTGTGCAGCCTGTGGCTGGTTTCCATTGTTGTTTGCTATTGTAGTGTTGAGCAGCTGGATGTTAACAGCGTGTAGCGTTGCGCAGTTGGAGGTGAGCCACCAGCAGTGGTGGATGTGGGGAGAGAGATGGCGGAGTTTTGAGAGCGGATGATCTGGACGTGTGTCCATCAGAGACAGTAAATTTGTAATACTGGATATCATAAACTTATATATATATATATATATATATATATATATATATATATATATATATATATATATATATATATATATATATATATGACTTTTGAACACAATTAAGCCGGCCGCGGTGGTCTCGCGGTTCTAGGCGCGCAGTCCGGAACCGTGCGACTGCTACGGTCGCAGGTTCGAATCCTGCCTCGGGCATGGATGTGTGTGATGTCCTTAGGTTAGATAGGTTTAAGTAGTTCTAAGTTCTAGGGGACTGATGACCACAGCAGTTGAGTCCCATAGTGCTCAGAGCCAATTGAACCATTTTGAACACTGTTAAGGTAAATACATTATTTGTTCTCTATCAAAATCTTTCATTTGCTAACTATGCCTATCAGTCGGTAGTGCCTTCAGTAGTTAGAATCTATTATTAGCTGGCAGTAGTGGCGCTCGCTGTATTGCAGTAGTTCGAGTAACGAAGATTTTTGTGAGGTAAGTGATTCATGAAAGGTATAGGTTATCGTTAGTCAGGGCCATTCCTTTGTAGGGATTTTTGAAAGTCAGATTGCGTTGGGCTAAAAAATATTGTGTGTCAGTTTAAGCACAGTCACTTATAATTTTTTTAAGGGGACATTTCAAGACAACATAGACAAAATCTGAAAACAAGACAATGAATTAAGTGGTGTAATACATAAAAAGTCTATTGTTAAAGTGGTATTATTGCTACAACTTATATTTTGACTGTATCAGTTACGATTCTCGTACACTCAATGAGGAGAAAGTAATGATTTCTTTCTTCTTTACATAACGTTCATGTTAGTACCTTAGACATAGCGTGTGCCTGTCCATACTGGTTTATCTTTGACTTTTTTCGCATGATGTGTTGCTGTGCACAAATCAGTGCTGCCAGCGAACAAAAAACAGCGTGGCTGTGCCTACTGATCAGACAGTACTGTACGCCATGGCCACAGCCCTCAAGTCTTGTTATTGGGTGAACCGTTGTATGATGTGACGTTTTCAATTACTGTCTGTTTTCTATTTTTACTTACACCTTCATAGCGTTTTTTAATTTCTTTATTGTGTATCAGGACAACCACGAACTACTCATGAAAATAACTGTAGCCCAAATATATGTAGTTAAAGGCTTAGACACTGTAAGTGTTTTTTTTATTCTCTTTTTGGTCTGAGATTTTTCTGGTGAAAATACCCAGTGGCTGATTCGTATTTTAATTACATTTTTCTCATATGTATGCACTTACTTGAGAATGGCTACAGAACCGAAAAAATAAAATTAGAATAAAATGAAAGTGGATAACAGCCGATGCAGGAAACTTATTTCTTTCGAGAATTTAGTTCCATTTTGCTAAATCAGTCTAGAGTGGTTGCTTGTGCACAACCACAGTCTCTGTTTCGCACCACACAAGCGTCTCCTTGACTTGCGATGACCTTGAGAAACGTTAATTCTTTATCTAGTTTCCTCTCACTACGAGGACCTGAAAGGAGAGATTCAGTCCTTATCTCCAACTTTTAGAAAGTTACACTACTTGTAAGAAATATCTTGATTCATATTTTAATAACTTGGAAAAGCTCCACTACATTTTCAACGGTATGTAATTAAATATGTTATCGAAGGGAGCAAGAGTGAATAGAAGTGAAAATCGGCGCTCAGTCAGACTAGTACTACATGTGTCAAAAACATTGAGTACAATCTTTCAATGAAGAATAGAATGGCAGGAATCGTTTGGTCCTAGGAGCGGTATGGCTACTGGAGAAGAGGCTATTAATAAAAAACAGATTCACAAAAAATAAACAAAACTTAACATTGCATTCGTATGTTCGTAGAACTCGTTTGTGAACATGGAATGGAATGAAATCTTTTCCGTTGTCTGGCATTGTGGTATTAGTTACACATTCACGAGGTAATTTTCCGCCTCTATTTGGGCCACATTGTGCTAATTATCAATGACGGAATGGTAGGAGAGACCGAAATACAGAAGATTTTAGGGCGAGGTCGTTCATTTTCACCACTGATGAGACAAAACAAGATGAGTACCCGCTCAGTAGCATGTTGGTCCACATTTGGAACATAACAGTCTGTGTCGCATAGATTCGGCAAGTCCTTGGCAGTTTCAGGAGTTATTTAGAACAGGTCACTTAATTCCCATAAATTTTGGGGTTTTCCTTTCGTGGGTGTGGTGCTGGGGCCCGATCAAATCCCAGGCGTGTTCCAACGGGAGCGGATGAGGCAAATTTGAAGTGAAAACTTCAAATGAGTTCACAGTCATGCTCCACAAACCGTTGTAGTATGTTTCTGGTCTGTGACATGAAGAAGTTACTTCGTTGGAAGATCCACAGCAGTCAGGAATGTCCTCAAGCGTGAAGGGATGTAGAAAGTTCATAATAATGTTCATATAGCTTTTATATTAATTTTAGTTACATACCACCATATTTTAATTCAAGATGTTAATTTAAGTCTGTGATGACCACATTAAAATCTAAGTACAAACAATTTTTAGGTCACAGCGAGCCAGCATACACAAATATTGTATGGTACAGTCAACTCAATAAACCAAACAAACTTTACTGTTTATGTGTGGATAGAGTACAGTCAAAATAATAAGCCAAACAAACTTAAGTCTGTGATGACCACATTCAAATCTGAGTACAAACAGCTTTTAGATCACAGCGAGCCAGCATATATAAATATTGTATGGTACAGTCAACTCAACAAACCAAACAAGCTTTACTGTTTATATGTGGATACAGTCAAAATAATAAGCCAAACAAACTTCGTCATTTTTATGTGCAAAAAGGTTTACATAAACGCGACGGGAGCTCGCTTGGCTTTTTACTACTGCCGTACCATATGTCCATAACCAGCACAAAGCTTGTTTTACTTATTAATTTGACTATGCAGTATTTACATATGTTGGCTCGTTATAATCAAAAACTTGTGTTTGGGTCTGAAAACGGTCATCAGAGACCGTAATTAATAACTTGATGTGAAGTATGATGGTCCATAAAAGGAACAAAAATAAAAAAAAAACATAACCTGAATTATTGTGGATTTATTACGCCACTATATCGCAAATCGGGAAATGTTTGCATTGTCAGCAGCTGTCGTGGTGCCCGTGACGCCCACGTGATTCTCTCATACAGAGCAGTAAGGCCTTTATCTGTAGTGTGCCGCATGTTCCGAGCATTTGTTCGTCTGGATACGGCGAATCCGGTCACTAACATCGAGGTGGTGTAACAATAAACGTGATTTATCCGAGCAGGTGACGAGTTGCCACTCATCCACGATCCGGCTTCCTTGGTCTCATTCCGATTGCAGTCGTAACTGTTGATATACTCCGGTGAATGTGGGAAAACGTAGTGGTAGTCTTCAATGCTTAAGGGGCGTTCAAAACGAAGCGAGCCGGAGAAATAATTACAGAGACCGGTACCTGTACGTTAGAAGTATTTACTCTGGCTGTTCAGACACTTGTCCCACTGTGACACAAGGCGGTGAATGGCTGTCTCATAAAATTCCCGGGGCTGCGATGTTAAACCAGTTCCATACGTACAGCTGGACGTAGTCGTCCGAGGTGAATCGTCTGCCCCTCAGAGCGTTTCTGAGGGCACCAAAAATGGCGTAATCATAAGCAGAGGAGGAGGAGGAGATTAGTGTTTAACGTCCCGTCGACAACGAGGTCGTTAGAGACGGAGCGCAAGCTCGGGCGAGGGAATAATGAGGAAGGAAATCGGCCGTGCCCTTTCAAAGGAACCATCCCGGCATTTGTCTGAAGCGATTTAGGGAAATCACGGAAAACCTAAATCAGGATGGCCGGAGACGGGATTGAACCGTCGTCCTCCCGAATGCGAGTCCAGTGTGCTAACCACTGCACCACCTCGCTCGGTCATAAGCAGAGTGGTCCGGGCTGTATGGAGGGTGGCCGAGAAACTCCCATTTGAATTTCTGCAGGAGTGCTGCGACTGTGTTGGCTGTCTGAAGCTTTGCATTGTCGTGGAGCAGAATGACCACAAGGGTGAGACTGCATGGTCATTTTGATTTGATCGCCTGGCGAAGGGTTGTCAAGGTTTGTGAGTAACGCTGGGCATTCACAGTTGTCCCGAGCTGCAGGACGTGAATCAGAAGGGGGCCGTTTTGGTCAAAGAAGAACGTCAGCATACAATGCGACTGGCAGCGTTGGACGATTAATGCACGCTGCTGCTAGGTCTGTGTAGTCACGTGACGTGCACCCGTGCCCTTTAGCGACAGGCTGTGAATTTCCACGCTCGCGTCGCAACCACACCTGGTAACACACGCCACGATATTACCCTCCTGTCACCGGTTTGCGCATTCCAGACTCTGGCTCGTTTCTTTTTGAACTCCCCTTATACTCTAAACGGTGTTCGCCGAAACATTTGTGTCTCCACCAGCACTGTTTAGTTCTCATATCAGCCACAGAAGGCGTGTCTATTCTGCTTTAAAGAGCGGTAAAGCCTCCGATCTCCACGTTGTGGCATGTGGTGAGTACTTTCAACATCTTGTCGCCTACTCCTGGTCTCCCTGTCTTCCAGCCGCGTCTCCTAAAATGAAAACGTCGTGTGACTAGGGCCTCCCGTCGGGTAGACCGTTCACCGGGTGCCAGTTTTTCGATTTGACGCCACTTTGGCGACTTGCACGTCGATGGGGATGAAATGGTGACGATTAGGACAACACAACACCCAGTCCCTGATTGGAGAAAATGATCCATCCGGGAATCGAACCCGGGTCCTTAGGATAGACATTCTATCGCGCTGACCACTCAGCTACCTGGGGAAGACATCGCTTTTCCTAGATGATCATGACAGTGGAACACGAACAGCTGGCCAGCTTTGCCGCTTTCAAGAAGCTGGTTCCCAGGTCCCTGGCCGTAATCATCTACCCTATGTCAAAGACCAGGTCCCTGGCCGTAATCATCTACCCTATGTCAAAGACCCTTATGTCAGTATATTTTACAATTTGCGGCCAATATCATCTTTTGAATAACTCCCACATCGTACAGCGGAGAGAATTCATCTTCGTTTCTTAACCTCACAGTACAACTGGGCAGGTATTTGACGCAACAACGTAGATCTAAGCTGATACAGGGAAATCGACACGAGCCATACTGTATATAAAAGGGCGTGTTTCAATGTAATGCTTCCGAATTTCTTATGTAAGATCTCTTAAAAAAATTTTAAATTAAACAAACCCTTTTAGCCTAACATACCTTTATACTTCATGTCTACATATTTACTTCTCAACAGAGTCAGACTGAGGATGAATACACGTCTCCCAACGAGCGACAGATCGTTGATACCGCAGCTTTAGAATGTTTAACTTTGTTGACGGAGCCGCAACCTCACCTCTGTTTGGACCACGTCATCACTATCGACGGTAAGTCCTCTAAAATGTTCTTTAAGTTCCGGAAGCAGAGGAAAATCAGATGGGGCGAGGTCGGGACTAAATAAGGGATGAAGGAGTAAACTCTAGGCGCTGGATTCTTCCAGATGTCGCAGCGCACCCCTGTGGTCTGTCACTGCCATGCAGAAGAGGGTGCTCCACGCGCAGACAAACTCTTAAAATTTGAAACTCTATTAAAGTATGCTGTTTCTCGGCATCGATATAGTTACGTTACATATCGCCATGTTGCACGCTACAGTTTGGAGACCTCTAGGGTTGCAAATATGTAGACATGAAGAATAAAGACGTAGAATGTAAACAAAGTTTATTCTATTTACAAAGCTTTAAGAGTTATCATATACAAAATTCAGAGGCATTACGTTTCAGCACGCCCTCGTACATGCAATGAGAGTGGAAAGTAAAGGCTGTACAATTTTTTTAATTTCCCAGTCGCCTCTGCTCCGCTTATCCCCTTCCCTCAGCTCGTCTTCCATGCAACGTCACCAGTCAGCATTTAATTTACTCGTGAGCACTGGTCATAATGTATATCAGAGAGGAAGAAAAAGAAATAGAGCAGTACTTGAATAATGTAACTGAAACCAGCAGCTGTGTTATAATACAAGGTCGTTTATTCAAAACGTCGTAACTGATGGTAAAGAACACCTGGTATATATGTCATGCAAACCCTGTCTACAGTGAGGACACATAACTCTGAAGAAAATAGTGAAATCATACAGGACAGAAAGACCAACTGAGTTTGCTTGATAAGTTGTACTGTTTCCAGTTCAACACTGCGTTGGCCTTTGTCACCGTGGTTCGCACTTTAATGGCAATTTACGCTTGCTATGTACATATCTTTTTATTGTATGTTATCTGTGATTAATATTTCTGCTGTGGAGTTTCAGCGTGTCCTTCAGCGTTATGCGTCCTCTCTGTAAAAAGATTTTGCGTGGCTACACTATAACAGGACCGCTTTACACTGAATTACTTCATTTTTCCATCTAACGTACACTGTATAATGTGTGTTTCACGCCCACAATTTTTATCTGCGGATTATGTAGGACGATCTCGATTGTCCTATAGTTACTTTATAGTAAGGCTGATGTGGGTTCCTTGTGGATGCCACTGCCTATTCTTGCTTTCCACGGGGTACCGAGGCTGTTGAATTTGCCACCGCTTATTGTCGATCATTGGCGGGGTTGCACATGCTTCCTGGTAGTATGAATGCAGTTGTTTTCCTGAATTTCATTGGCTCATTCGACAGTTGGTCGTCTATATTGATCCTGCAGTAGTGGTACGTTTGTACAGATGACGTAAAATTCTCTGTTTCATCAACTTTTAACAGTTTTGCACATATGACGGCAGTTTTTTAGGGCGTTACGGTTGCGAATAGTACTTTTTTGCACTATTTAGCCCAACGTCTACGGCTGTCACGTCTACAGTATTTTATAGTTGTCCCAATAGCGGTTATTACTATAGTTTTGAGTGTGGGGATTTCCCGAGTCATAGGTAGCATGTGTAGCACTTGTGGCATTCTGGTTTGCTGCGCTGAACCAAGTCACGGCCCATGGTGTTGGTCTGTCAACTTCGCACGCTTCTGCATTGGTGGTAGTACAGTTGGTCTGCCACGATGTATCGTATTGTGAATGGTTCCTGGTACTATATGGTGTCAATTAACCTTCAGCGTGTACTTTTATGTTATTGCTTCGGTTGATTATGTGTATGCCACTTTCTATCCATAAGATGTGTGGGCGTGTCGTTTTTTGCCCCATTACTACAGGGCTATTACAAATGATTGAAGCGATTTCATAAATTCACTGTAGCTCCATTCATTGACATATGGTCACGACACACTACAGATACGTAGAAAAACTCATAAAGTTTTGTTCGGCTGAAGCCGCACTTCAGGTTTCTACCGCCAGAGCGCTCAAGAGCGCAGTGAGACAAAATGGCGACAGGAGCCGAGAAAGCGTATGTCGTGCTTGAAATGCACTCACATCAGTCAGTCATAACAGTGCAACCACACTTCAGGACGAAGTTCAACAAAGATCCACCAACTGCTAACTCCATTCGGCGATGGTATGCGCAGTTTAAAGCTTCTGAATGCCTCTGTAAGGGGAAATCAACGGGTCGGCCTGCAGTGAGCGAAGAAACGGTTGAACGCGTGCGGGCAAGTTTCACGCGTAGCCCGCGGAAGTCGACGAATAAAGCAAGCAGGGAGCTAAACGTACCACAGCCGACGGTTTGGAAAATCTTAAGGAAAAGGCTAAAGCAGAAGCCTTACCGTTTACAATTGCTACAAGCCCTGACACCCGATGACAAAGTCAAACGCTTTGAATTTTCGGCGCGGTTGCAACAGCTCATGGAAGAGGATGCGTTCAGTGCGAAACTTGTTTTCAGTGATGAAGCAACATTTTTTCTTAATCGTGAAGTGAACAGACACAGTGTGCGAATCTGGGCGGTAGAGAATCCTCACGCATTCGTGCAGCAATTTCACAATTCACCAAAAGTTATCGTGTTTTGTGCAATCTCACGGTTTAAAGTTTACGGCCCCTTTTTCTTCTGCGAAAAAAACGTTACAGGACACGTGTATCTGGACATGCTGGAAAATTGGCTCATGCCACAACTGGAGACCGACAGCCCCGACTTCATCTTTCAACAGGATGGTGCTCCACCACACTTCCATCATGATGTTCGGCATTTCTTAAACAGGAGATTGGAAAACCGTTGGATCGGTCGTGGTGAAGATCATGATCAGCAATTCATGTCATGGCCTCCACGCTCTCCCGACTTAACCCCATGCGGTTTCTTTCTGTGGGGTTATCTGAAAGATTCAGTGTTTAAACCTCCTATACCAAGAAACGTGCCAGAACTGCGAGCTCGCATCAACGATGCTTCCGAACTCATTGATGGGGACATGTTGCGCCGAGTGTGGGAGGAACTTGATTATCGGCTTGATGTCTGCCGAATCACTAAAGGGGCACATATTGAACATTTGTGAATGGCTAAAAGAACTTTTTGAGTTTTTGTATGTGTGTCCAAAGCATTGTGAAAATATTTCAAATAATAAAGTTATTGTAGAGCTGTGAAATCGCTTCAATCATTTGTAATAACCCTGTACTTTGTGTGTGCCTGTGCGGCATTCGGTTATCGCTTTGTTGCATTTGATGTGCTATATAATGAATGACTTCAGCTGCCATTTTCTTTTTCGTTTAAAATATGTGACTCAAACTTGTTCATAAGCAACTGCGAGTGGGTTGAGGGCGGAAGAGCTGATAGAGGTTAAGTGTAGTCTCTTGTCCTTGATGTGGGGAACTGACCCGAAAGGCGGAAGAATCAGCAATAATCAACGGCATGAGGATGCGGAAGACAATGGAAACCACTGTGTTAAACACACGTAACGTGTATCCACAGGACATATGGCCTGTAATTGAAAAAGTGTCATGGTAACTTCCCCATAGGCAAAAGATTCCGGAATAGTCCCCCATTCTCTTCTCCAGGGGGGACTGAGAAGAGGAAAGTGATGATGAGAAAATGACTGAATAACCAACGAAAGGATAACGTTCTACGAGTCGGGACGTGGAATGTCAGAAGTCAATGTAGTAGGAAAGTTAGAAAATCTTAAATGGGAAATGCAAAAGCTCAGTCAGAATATAGTAGGTGTCAGTGCAGTGAAATAGGAAGAAGACAAGATTTCTTGTCAGATGATCATAGGGTAATAGCAACAGCAGCAGAAAATAATACAAGGGGAGTAGGATTCGTTATGAATAGCAAGGTAGGGCAAAGGGAGTGTTACTGTGAACAGTACAGTGATACGTTTGCTCTTATCAGAATCAACAACAAACGAACAAGGACAACGGTAGTTCAGGTGCACATGCCGACGTCGCAAGCTGAAGATGAAGAGTTGGAGAAAGTATACGAGGATACCGAAAATTGTAATACTGCACGTAAAGGAAGATGAAAATCTAATAGTCATGGGGGACTCGAATGCAGTTGTAGGGGAAGGCGCAGAAGTGAAAGATACAGGTTAATATGGGCTTCGGACAGGGAATGAGGGAGGAGAAAGACTAATTGAGTTGTGTGAGAAATTTCTGCTAGTGATAGCGAATACTCAGTTCAAGAGTCACAAGAGGAGGAATTATACTTGGAGAAGGCGGGGTATTGCGATTTCAGTTAGATTACATCATTGTCAGACAGAGCTTCCGAAATCAGATACTCGCGTCCCCAGGAGCAGATATAGACACAGATCACAATGTTGTAGTGATGAAAAAGACACATTCAAACGTTCTGTCGATCTGGAAAAAACGTTCGACAATGTAAAATGGTGCAAGAATTCGCGGCCGGCCGCATCAAAGCAGTCAGAAGACTGATGGCCCAAAACAAAAGCGCCTTTTGGACGCACAATTTGGTTTTACACTGGTGTTCCGATATCGCAGCGTATTTTAGGTGTACGGTGTTTTAATACTTTAATTATTCTTTTCATCTGATATTATTTCACGTAGATTGCGACTGGGTATGCGATAGATGGTACCACACTTTTCAAAGTTAGCGAGGTTATACAAGGATGTGGTCGGCGTTTGTCACGCGTATGTATGCTATTTTCCGGGTTCCCCGTCTTCTGGAATCTTCCGAGTATTTTGTCTTGGTCTTGTACGTTAATACGTACGTGTGCTCGGTTTTATTGCCCTGGATTTCCATATGACGTTTCTAACTTCATGATCCCGTATGAGCATGTTACACATATATGGCTACTAGTTTTACTGATTGATTCCTACTTGGTTATTTTATAGGCTAATTTTACATATAGATAGAGGATTTTCCACACGCGTTTTTCTTTTGCAATTGTTAGTCTGCATGCGTGATGTATGTTACTTTTAATCCTGCCGTTATCTATTGATGGTCAGTGTTGCTAATGTTGGAAACATTATTTTACGTCCAGTACCTTTTCTGTAATTAGTAGAAATAATGGTGACTAGTTTCGTTGTGACATTGGCGATATTGCATTTAGGGTTTGTTATTTACACATGTCACACATTTGCTATGGTGGTACGGTCGTGCACTTTAGAAGAAATGACTGGGGTGCTGTAAACTAATATCAGTGGTCTGTGTGTTTACATTTTTCTTTGTGACTTCAACGCTATCTGTATACCAGGTTTTAGAGAGCATTTTGCGTTTTTTTATGTATTAGAGGGCATTACCTTACATGTTATCATTTAGGTTTGTTTGCATTATCCAATGAAAGCTTCTTCATTAGGTTCTTCTTGCGTTTGTTTATTCCAGCTGTTTGGTATTACGTTAATTTTTTTTTTAATTTTTTTTTTCTTGTTCTTGGTACCGGCTCACAAGTCTGGAAAGCTAATGACAGCGTCCGTACCTCATCAGGAAATGACATGGCGGTGGGGGCTGCGGGTCTGAACGCAGTGCTAATCTTTATGCGATTATCTGCCGTGCAGATACAGAGAGGCTTGAAATGACCCTCTTCATTTGCACAGAGCCAGGTAATCAGTAACTTAATCGTAAACCCGCCTCCACTTTTTATCTGTACTGTCGACGAAGACTTTTCCATTGCCAGAGTTTTAATTGGTTACCTGGGGGATATTAGATGTATTGACAGTGGTCTTAACGTCGCCTACCGAAAGAGAGCGTACTGGCATAGCTACGAGAGCGACATTTGTGTATACCCTTTAACAGAGAATGCACGCAGCCTGAAGGCTCAGTGTGATGCAAACGTGTGAAGAAAACAGGGAAACATAGAACGGAGACCACTCGTGCTCGCTAAAACCAACTGCGACAGTTCGATAGGGATGAAATTGTGGTCCTCTACGTGGCGGGATGGTCGTCTCGGAATATTTCCACGCAAGTCGGTCGTGCTGCATCAACTGTGCAATGATGTTGGTATTAGTGGTCACGTGGATATTCTTACGTCTGTAGACGAGGTTCTGGACGTTCACGAAGTACAGACGGCCGCCAGAATCGTCGTATTGTAAGGGTAGCAGTGGCATATCGTACAGCTACCACAACCCACATAATAGGGCTTGTGAACACAGGCGTGTTAACAGGAAGAGCTGCGAACTGATTATTAATAGTGGGACTTCGGGTACGCACATCCCTAGCCCTTCATCCACTCATGCCATACTACCGACATGCGCGGCTCAACCTGTGCCGTCATAGGATAACTTGGAAGATGGAACGTAGCGTCGTGGTCTTCAGCGATTAATGCAGATTCTGCCTGCATGCAAGTGAAAGTCGTTTGCACATACGACGGCCTGGTAAGTTCTATCTCTTACAGTATATTTCTCCAAAACACACTGGCTCTGTCAATGGCCTTATATCTGGGGTGCGATGATCTACAGGTCTCGTTCACCTTTGGTGTTTCTGGAGATGACACTAACTAGCTAGACTTCGAATAGAACTAACAAGGGAACCACGCCTACTCGTCATCAACGATATTGTCCACATTTCTGGTATGAGCAGAGCTTTGCCAGAAAGGAAGACAACAGAACTGGGTTAGAAAAAATAGTTGTTAGACCCATTCTTTTGTCGTTCTTGCAGCGAGAAGGTGATATGTTGTTACAACAGGATAATTCTCTCCCACACACTGCCCGTGAAATTCAACGCGCTCTGCAAGATGTACAGCAAATGCCCTGACCAGAATCACCTCCGGACGTGTGGGATATGAGGGGACGAGAAGAGACTCGTGCCACTCGTCAGCCAGCAAGCCTTACAGAACCACGTGAACGGGTCGAGGATGCGTGGCATAACGTATTCCACGACAGTATTCGATATCGGTACGATCGACTGGATTCCAGAGTCAGCGGCTGCATAGCCGCCCTTGTAGGCTACACCCCATTGTTTTAGCACGGGTCGATACCTGGTACCCAGAACCGCCTGTACCGCAGAACCTCTTGTGCTATTGATCCGTAAACGTAGCCAGGTCATGTACTCCATATGCACTGTTGCAACAATAAATCTTGAAGGAATTGGAGACCTCTGAAAGGGTGTAATATTTTTTTTCGTCAAGTAGTATCACGAACCCATTCATCAGGATTACTTAGGAAACTAAAGGGGGCAGAGCACCGAAAGCCTGAAACCGACCTTGACGAAGAGTGGCAGCCCTCTTAATCCCGCCGGCATACACTATCGATCTGGCGAAGAGCCAGAAGGCTGAGATAGTTTTACTGGCCTCGTTTCGTTATTCACAGATATATGTTGGCTGCAGCCAGAACGATAATCGTTTCTCTTTCCGCTCTACTGTGACAGTGCGAAAGTTTCCCGACTGCAACTTGCACGTCCGCGGACGTCACAAATAAGGCAGTGACGGCGGCGACTGCGACACGCTGCGTCCTTTTGTTTTGCCACTGCGCGCCGCTCATTAAGGGGTCCATCACTGAAATGTGGCGGCCGTTTCCTGCGACCCCGTCTGACGCTCCAGAAAATACGCTCTCCGGATCGGCGCGTCTGCAAAAACAGGGCGGGGTGTGGGGCAGGCGTGCGGTTTGCGCGTCTGGCGGCGACCCAAGCCCGCGGGAGCGGTTGGGGCGGCGGGGGCGGCGGGGGCCGGCGACCTGGCCAGGCTGGGCGGCGCTGCCGCCACCAGGCAGCCATTCCTCACACACTTCCGGCCGCCTGGCACTCTGGCCGTCACGAATTTCCGTGGCTCGTTAGAGCGCGGCGCGGCACATACATCCACCCCGCCGGGCCGCCATATTTCTGCTCTACTCGCGGCTTTCCCCTTGTCAACTGCTGAAATACTCTCGTCTTTAGTCTACACTTTATTTTTGTTGCTGCAGCATTTATTCACTGTATCGCCCTCGATAATTCGGACTGTACAAATATCAAGCTATGATTTTTGAACTTCTGGTTTTGTAGCTGAATGGGCCATTCCTTTTTACACAAAATATTTCCACCACTGAACAGTCATGATCAATGCTGAAGAGATTGATAACAGCCTGAAATCGGGGCCTGATTGTTGCTGTTGTGGTCTTCAGTCCAGAGACTGGTTTGATGCAGCTCTCCATTCTACTCTGTCCTGCGCAAGCTGCTTGATCTCCCACTACCAACTGCAACCTACATCCTTCTGAATCTGCTTAGTGTATTCGTCTCTTGGTCTCCCTCTAAGATTTTTACCCTCCACGCTGCCCTCCAATACTAAATTGGTGATCCCTTGATGCCTCAGAACATGTTCTGCCAACCGATCCCTTCTTCTAGTTAAGTTGCGCCACAAAATTCTCTTCGCCCCAATTCCATTCAGTACCTCCTCATTAGTTATGTGATCTACCCATCTAATCTGCAGCACTCTTTTGTAGCGCCACATTTCGAAAGCTTCTATTCTCTTCTGGTCTAAACTATTAATCGTCCATGTTTCACTTCCATACATGGCTACACTCCACACAAATACTTTCAGAAACGACTTTTTGACATTTAAATCTATACTCGATGTTAACAGATTTCTCTTCTACAGAAACGCTTTCCTTGCCATTGCCAGTCTACATTTTATATCCTCTCTACTTCGACCATCATCTGTTATTTTGCTCCCCGAACAGCAAAACTCGTTTACTACTTTAAGTGTCTCATTTCCTAATCTAATTCCCTCAGCATCACCGGATTTAATTCGGGGCCTGATAAGTAATTTTCGATGGAAGAATGGAACATTTTTGTTGCGCTTTTATGGTTGGTAGGATTGAACACAGCAAGAATCGAATAAAGAATTTCAGCAATGTACAGCGTAAATTTCATTTTTGTCAGCCATCTGAATTAGTCAGTGTGTTGACGGCAATTGAAAACGGAGAAAACCGGGTTTGGTACTGTTGTTAAGCATTTTAATTTGAAGGGCTGGACTGCAACACATATCAATTTGTACGAAATTCACGTGGACTCTGCACCATCATGGAAGACCATTTACTGTCAGCTTGATTAATCACCGAAGAAGAAGTGCGCTCCTGCCTTCCAGTGGAGGCCACCACTAAGGAATTCCTTGACAACAGCCATGATATCATAATCCAAGATCACTGAGTAAAGATTCATGGTGTTGCTAAGACTGTAGGTCTCTCAACTGAGCGAGTGCATAATATCCTGCATGGAGAATTGGCTGTGAAGAAGCGATGAGCGGGGTGGATGAAGCGATTGCCCACAGTCGACCAAAAGCGGATCCACCACACCTCTTCAACGCAATGTCTGGCGTTGTTTAACCACTATTCGCAAGACTTTTTGCGCCGCTTTATGACTTGACGAAGCCTGTATCCATTATTACACGCTGGAGTTAAAAAAGCAGTCAGAACAGTAGATAAAGGACGGTGAAAGTCCACCGAAGAAGGAAAAGACCGTTTTGTTGGCAAGATGATGGCCACAATTTTTTGAGATTCCAAAGGAAAAATCGTCATAGATTACTTGGAAAAGGGCAGAATCTAAACTGGTACTAATTTATGCTTCATTGGTGGATCATTTGAAACTTGGATGAAAAAAGACCAATCTTGTCTTGCAAAAATGTGCTCCTCCGACACATCAGCGATAACAGTGCACGATGCGCACGACTTGGACTTTCAATTGCTTCCTCACCTACCCTGTTCAGCCGGCGTAGTCCTAGTGATTTCTTCCTCTTCCCAGACTTAAAACGTTGGTTTTCTGGAAAGAAATTTTCAGAGAATGAGGAAGTGGTAGTTGCAGTGAGCGAGTATTTTACAAAGTTTGACAGAGCCTACTTTTCCGATGGGATGACAAAGGTGGAGGATCGCTGGGCCAAGTATATACTCCTCAAAAGAGACTATGTCGAGACTTGTTGTTTACGAAACAAACATTTTTTCTTGCTTTTTTACCAGACTTATCAAACCACCCTCGTATTTTCATATCAAATTTTTGCTTCCGCAACAGTTAAATTCCTTTAGAAACTGGTTTCTGAAAGACCACTAACATACACAGTTCTTTGTTCATTTCCTTAAATTAGTTTATATTGCAAATATTTAAGGATATGACTCATCATCAGGCCAAAATGGCTATACGTGGAAACATATACTTGGTGTATTATAATTAATGGTGTAAACAGATGCAGTACTGGACAAGCAAGAAAAATGCCCAGTAAACATTGGCTCTGAAGTCCATTCCTCAAAAGCTATTACCACTTCTACATTTTTGCTAGTGTGAAACATGTTTCTTTAACTGAACAACCATCTCTATTAAGGTATGCTCTTTGAGGTCATGTTTACCGCTCGTTCCTTCTTTTTATGTTGCTACTGCCACTTTTCACAATGTGGAAAGCAGAGAGCATGTACTAGACGAGATTTGTTTTACAGTATCTAAAAATAAGAAGTGCTCGTAGCTCAGATATGTGTTTTAGAGACTATGTTTACTAAGACATTTTTGCTTCTAGGAGGGGCGACCAATAAGTTATGAAATACATTTTTTTTCTGATAGTAGGCTTGTTTTATTCAGTATTCCTGTAGACAATATTGTTCTCAACTCCTTTGACCACAAAACCCGGTTTTTCATCACAATCTCCGTTCAGTGCCTTATGCCCGCTTGGTACCAAAAAAATGGTTCAAATGGCTCTGAGCACTATGGGACTCAACTGCTGTGGTCATAAGTCGCCTAGAGCTGAGAACTACTTAAACCTAAGGACATCACACACATCCATGCCCGAGGCAGGATTCGAACCTGCGACCGTAGCGGTCGTGCGGTTCCAGACTGTAGCGCCTTTAACCGCTCGGCCACTCTGGCCGGCCGCTTGGTACCACTCTGCTGGTAGACGTCGTAGCAAACCTCTCGCATAATCATCCACGTACTGCTTCCCTCGGAGTACATCCTTCGTTTGGCCGAACAGATGAAGTCGGAAGGTGCGAGATCTGCGCTGTACGGTAGATGAGAGAGAAACTTCTGAGCGGATCGTTTTCCACCATGCCTCGTGATGCGCAAGCAGTTCCCCAGAGATGGTCCTTCGTTGCTCTTTAAAATCTTCTCTTGCACGGCGATAAATCCAGCGGGCACAAGGTTTTGAGTACCCCCAACTGACGGTTGAGTGCGTCAGCCTTAGCAACAAAGAAGTCCAGTCATGCCGCAGGGTATTTGATTGTGATCCGCCGGTCACGTCGAAGGAATATGTCCTAACTTTCCACAGATGCGTGCGGCTGGCCGGCACGCTGGCGATGAGACGGGTTTGCGCGACCTTCCTGCAATGATGACAGACGCCTCGCCCAACGACTCACCGTGCTTTTTTTCACTATGAGGTCTCCGTAGACATTCTGCAAGCGCCTATGAATAGCTACTACACACTAGTTTTCCGCCAAAGGAAACTCAGTGACAGCTCTCTGCTAGGAACGCATCTCCTTTACTGTATAGCGCCGCCACGAATCGGAATTTCATGAAACTATAGTGGCTGCAGCGGGAATCTTCGACTACGTCCCGCAACTAATTCCGCATTTTTTTCAACCGCAATTCGACGAGAAAAAAGTGTTGCATTACTTATAGAACGCACCACGTAATTTGTGTACTTTCAACTGTATTCTTTTTCGTCATTAATTATGATACAAGCTGTTGATCTAATGTAGTAATTTTCTGTCTGAGCATCTGTTAGACGGACGACGACCATTTATGATGAACGGACAAAAGAGAAGACCGAAAACCACTACATTAAAATCTACAGGGTGTTTCTACGTGTAGAAACAGAAGGAAACAGCTCTTTAAGTGCGACACAAATATCTCACGTGCACTGTTAGGCGTCGCTGATGGACCCGACGCTAGACGTTCACAGTTCTTTTGACTGTTCCGTAAGCCACACTTCGACACTAACCTGGTTTGCAGCACGGTCACATCTTACTCCCAGGAGAGGTAAGTTTTCGTTACCACTAGCAGTGTCCAAATGCCTGAATAAACAATTACATCATTATTATTACTGAATACAAAGTCCACCTATTCTGAAAAATACTGTTTTTTCATAGAGGCTCGAAAATTTTTCTGCACCTTTGTGCCATCTTCATAGCGTTTATTCATTTAAAAAACTTAAATATTTACGACTTTTAATTGATAATTAATCTACCAAAATTAAACCTTTGGTAGTTTTTGCTTCTTGGTGTTATTACCTAGATTTATTAACGTTGTATTGTTGCGCAGGATCATCTTACAGTATCGAATACTTGTAGCTTCTCGTCTGCAACAAAATTATATTAATGTGAATTTGGTTTTGTGAACACATCAGCACCTCGTAATTTATTTGGTTTATCTTCCTAAAACTGTTTTTATTGTCATGTACTCGCACATTTCTAAATTTGTTTGGTAGCAAAACCTGAATATTTTAATTGCAACCAATGAATGAACTTTTTTCTTTTAACTGGTCGCTGATCCGCTTCAATGGAAAATTACTGCGGATGAATTTCTTAAATCAACTACTATCCAATGCAGCAACAAATAGCACGCATTGCACTGTCGGCCTGTACATGATAAAAGCTTAAGTTCAATAATGAATTCTTTCCTCAGTTTTGCTGACAGTATGCAAGTGAGCGTCCTTTTGTGTGTATTCTGTGTGTCTGTGTGTGTGTGTGTGTGTGTGTGTGTGTGTGTGTGTGTGTGTGTGTGTTTGCTAACCTTAGTAAGCTCTGTATAATCTGTATGTCGAACTGCAGCAGAGAAAGCGCGCTGACCAAACATTGTTCCACCTTATTTCTTCCGAAACTGTGACGTGGCACCCCCGAGTTGTCACATGAACGCAAAATAAAATACCTTCTCATTTTGCGTCCGTATCAACTGGATGTTCCAGAATTCTGGAAAAAAATGCTATGCAATAATCGTTTGCAGATGTGCACTACCATTTCAAGACTCGAATACCATCTTAAGTAGTAGCAAGTAGTTGCTGCTTTACTTTTTCTTTTGCTTTACTGCACACTCACAGCAATTTCTTTTTTTTAATTCTGTATTTTGATGTCTACTGAATGTCAGTGGGTTCATGATTAGTAGCAGCTATTTAATAACCATTTCCTTAAAAACTGATAAGTGAATTTTGGTTAACTGTACCTGCCTATACAGTGACTGATGTTTTGAAATTCTGTGCATTGTGTGTGTGTCCTGAATGATACTGGGTTCAGAATTAACAGCAGCTTATTTATTTAATATCTGATCAGTGACTTTTGGTTAGTTACAGCTGCTTATTCAGTTAGCCTACTCTTAATTGTTTTTAAAATCCTGTAAAATTCTGTATTTTGCTGTTTACTGAATGGCAGTGGTATATCAATAATTGCTAGCAGCTGTTTATAAGTCATTTGATTGATATCTGATCAGTGAATTTTGGCTGACTACACCTGCTTATTCAGCGACTATTACTTGTTTTCAAAATTCATTAAAATTCTTTATTTTGCTGTCTACTAAATGACAGTGGGTGCATAATTAACAACAGCTGTTAAAAAGTCATTTGCTTGAAATCTGGTCAGTGAACTCTCGTTAATTGTAGCTGCCTACGTAGCTGCCTAAAAAGCGAGTGTTAATTGTTTCGAAATTCTATATTTAGTAATTTGAAATTTGATACCTTGGTTGCCGCGATCGAAAGATTAAGATTAACTGATGAACTACTGGAGGTTAGCAATCGCCTAATTACTTCATCTGAGGGCAACCTGCAAGGGGCCGTGGGCTTTGCGTTCGGTAGGGTTAAACCTAAGGTCTCTTTCAGGTGTGGTGTTAGTAGACATTTGAGCGGTGATGCCTGGTGAAGGGTGGCCGCGTCCGAACATTTCACGCTATAGGACACCGGGGGAAGAGATATCCGTTTTCCTGTTAAGAACTGATGCCACATTAGAGCAGTGCCAAATCTGATGCTTCCTCATGTGTGCGCCCTTTTGAATAATGAGCCTGTATCCGCACTTTGGGATTGTGCATGTTCTGTTTCACTACTTGATTACAATTGGTTCCTCGAATTTCGGAATTTGTGTACAATGCTTCCCATCTCAGAGATGGCGTGTCATTAATGGATGGAAGTTACCTCTGGTAGGGGAGTTTCGGGGCACGTTAGGCATACTGGATTTTACATGGCCTGTCATCACAGGCGTTGCTAAGAATTAACTTAATACTGAGGTGTGATTTCATACAGCATATCGGTCCGGTTCTTGATATCAAGTTCGCGCCTTTTATTTCAATTTTCGCCATAATGAAAGGATAGCGTTGTGTTCATGTTGGTGCTCTCAACCTATTATTAATGTGCATTCGAGATCACCTGTATTTTGATACTCATCATTTGAATCCTGGTGAGGCTAGGCAACTGTTGAGCGTGTTATCTCGATTTACCGTTTTCCTAATAAATTGGGCGTCACTAGTAATATTCGACACAAAATTCGCTTGGTTGAAAATATTCTTGTTCATCAGGCACCGTGAAGATTTTGATCAGGCTAATTAATAACAAGTTCCGGGATGTTGCCATTAGACCTTAAATTTCTCCCTACCCTTCCTTTCGCGCTCCTGAAGGAAAGAGTGGCGGTTATAGGCCAGTCGATCATAAGGGACTCAACTAGAAGGTCGTCTTTGAATCAATTCCGTTGCCCGACCTTCACAATTGCTTCACCTATTTCGCCAACCACCAGATATACTTGACCGAAGATTATAAACCAGTAACTATCCTTTCTACTGATTGGAACATTTATGAGTATAATTGGGTTCTTTTCTGACTGTCTACAGGTGCGGCCGTGTTGTCTCGTCTTTTGGACCATATTTTACGAGATCTTACGTTGAAATACTTTTCAAAATGGCTCTGACCACTATGGGACTTAACATCTGAAGTCATCAGTCCCCTAGAACCTAGAACTACTTAAACCTAACTAACCTAAGGACATCACACACATCTATGCCTGAGGCAGGATTCGAACCTGTGACCGTAGTGAAATCCTTTGGTAACTATCTTGATGATGTGGTGATTTACAGTGCCAGTTCGCAGATCATTTGGACCACCTCGAAGAAGTTTTCTTACGTCTTAAGGAGGCAGGACTTACTGTCAAGCGTTCTGAGATTACTTTAGCTCACCCTTGTAAATCCTTTTTGGGTCACCTGGTTTCGGCTCAAGGCGTCAGCACTGATCACGAGAGGAGACGTTCCTTGCGTGATTCGCCCCCATCCCCCTTTCCCATAAGAGCAACGACGGAATGGACAGACTTACTGGAATGGTGAATTTCTGTAGGAAATTTCTTCCTAATTTCTCCCAGTTGGCGGTAAGAGAGACGAGTCCTTCCTTAGGAGGGAGAGTCATCACGCTATCTTTGAGGCAATTAAAGCTGAACTCAGCAGCTCTCTTGTGTTACAATGTTACTTATAATCCGTCTTGATTGCAAAAATGTTTATCCACATGAGCGGTTTCGGTTCTTCTAGAACCATCATCAGATCTGCAATTTCGGTTACAGGAGTGCGCCTATAACCGAAATTGCAGATGTGAAGATGGTTCTAGAGGAACCGAAACCGCTCGTGTGTATAAACAATTTGCAATCAAGAGGCATTATAAGTAACATTGTATAACTATAGACTGCGGTATGCCATTAGACATTACGTCTGTGTTAGTTTTCTCGGATTTCGGCAAACCCTTTATTGTCCAGAACGATGCCACCAATTCTGGGATAGCGGCAGTGCTCCTCCGAGAACACCAGGAGGAGCGGTGTCCCGCCACCTTCGCATCGCGCTACTTATCTGGCGCTGAATTAAAATATTCAGTGTCTCAGGAGGGAAGATTTAGCAGTTATATTCACCTTGGAGAAGTTCAACCTAGAGCATAGGGAATTTGTGCTCGAGACTGCTTCTCAGGAGTTGAGTTGGGTATTGGTCCACTCCAGAAAAACTCGTAGGTTACTCGTTGGACAGTCCGCATCTCCGCATTACGTTTTCAAGTTCATCATATATATACTTTTTGTGACCTCAAGGGGAGACAGGAAGACAACTCTGGTATTTTAAAGACATAAAAACTACTTTTAAATATCGAGCACATAGACGAGTACGTTCTTACTAACGGTATTGTATTATATGTCAAAAGACGAAGGAAGACGAAACATTCAAAATTTGTTTGCTCAGTTAGTCGTTCCCACAGTTTTTTGTATTTTCATCTTGGTTTCAATTAGACAAAATGTGGTTTGACCGTCTATGTGAAAGGATATACTTTGGTTAGTGTGAGGGTGTTAGTTATGCAAACAAGGGAAACCGAATTCCAGACGCAAGGTCCTTCTCGAGTGTACTTGTGAGACAGACTTTGCACCGTCTCCTTGTGAACTATGTAGGACACCTTCAACGTACCCATGGAGAGAACAGTTACATCTTGGTGGTGATGGACTGGTTATCCCACTTAAGCTGGATAATGCCGAGCCGTGTGGTCGCTAGTGGCCAATCTGTACAGCATCTTACCAAAATCTTTGCGATCATTGGAGCACTGAGCACAGTAGTAAATAACAATGCTCCGGCATTTACATGTAGGGAATTTTGGAGGGTTTGTGTTGATCATGGTGTTAGGTATGTTACCACTACTCCTACTATCCCCATTCATCGTTTGCTGAGCGCTTGAATGGGAATTTGAAAGCCGTGTTGATAATATTTAATGCTGGGTCCCTGAAACGCTGGAACCTTTCTGTCCCATGATTAAATGTTGGTTTTAATACTGCTCAGCATGAGGTCATTAAGGTCACTCTGGTCTCTATACGATTAAATCTCCCTAGATTAATCTTAGGACCACTGAAGAGCTGCTTCCTGATCGAGTCATCGCCAAACCATTTAACATAAGAAGGAGAGAGCGAAATGCCATAGAGAGCTCATGAATAGGCGACAGGACCAAAGATACAATTGCGGGAGGCGTTCAGGGGGAAGTCGGAGACCGTGTGTTTCTGCGTAGGTTTGACATCGGAGAGAAGGTTAGAGCAAGCCCTTCTAATAAAGTGGCTGTAAACGTTTAAAATTCCTGAGTCCAGTTAAATTTTTGGTCCGTAAAGACCTGAACAGGAGGACCTTTAGAATACATGTTAGGTTAAGGAGGGTAGCTAATAGCCCCATCTTTACCTTCTGTCCCCGGTGCCGACCCTCGGTGGAGCATCTTTGAGTTTTAGTGGAGGAGGTGGATCCATGTGGACTCGGACTTCTATCGATTTTGCCCCATGTTTATGATCTTTGTCTGGATAACTGTGGAGGTACGCCGATTCTGATTTTCGCTTTCTGTTATCGCCTGCTCTGCAAAACGGTTTTCGTCAGCGGGCATAATACTCGTACTTTGGAAAACACACCAGCGGCTTGAAGGTTATTTGGCCAGTTCTACGCTAGTGAATTCGGCGCTGTCTTTTCATGCTCAAGGAGTTTAAGGATGGTACCCAACCCGCCCACGTTAAGTAACTTAGATGTATGCTCTTAGCTCTCTCGCTCTTCCCTTCCTTAACCCCCCCCCCACACACACACAAACACACACACCCGAAGAGTTTATGCAACCACCACACAAAATTGACAGCGGTTGTTTAAAAATCAATCGCTTAAAATGTGTCCGATGAATTTTAATTAACTGTAGCGGCCATTCAGTGACAGTTAAAGCTTTTACAATTCTGTGCATTGCGTTTGTACTGAATGAAAGTGGGTTCATATTTAATGGCAGCTGTCTGTAAGTCATCCGATTAAAATCTGATTCTTTCGCTGTAGCTTTTCTTTTAGTGACTGTTAATCATTTAAAAATTTTGTGTTTTTCTGTCTGCTGAATGACAGTGGGTTTATAATTAGTGGTAGCTATTTATAAGCCATTTCCGTAAAATATTATCCGTGAATGTCGGCTATCTGCAGCTGCTTATTCAGTGACTGTTAATTATTTCTAAACTTCTTTCTTGAACAGTCTACCGAGTGACAGTGTGGTTATAATTAATAACAACTGTTAAAAATCATTTGCTTAAAATCTGATCAGTGGATTTTGGCCAAATATAGGTGCTTACTGAGTGACTGGTAAATGTCTAAAAAATTCTGCATTTAGCTGACTACTGAATGGAAGTTGGTTTATTATTAACAGCAGCTGTTTAAGCATCATTAGCTTAAGTCGTTCAGTGAATTTGGTTAACTGTTCCTGCCTGTTTGGATACTTTTAATTGTTGTTCTATTTCTGTACTTTGTGTGCGTGTAGACTCACGGTAGATTCATAATTAGTAGAGATGTTTATAAGTCATTTGCTCAAAATCTTGTCAGTGAATTGTGGCTAGCTGTAACTGATTATTCGGTGACTGTTAATTGTTTTGTAACCCTGTATTTTCATGTTTATTGCATGACAGTGCACTAGTAATTAAAGGCAGCTGCTTGAAAAACATTTGCTTAAAATTTGATCTGTAAATTTTGGCTAACTGTAGCTCTTCATTCAGAAACTGTTGTTTTTCAAAGTCTGTAATTTGCTGTCTGCTGAATGACATTGGGTTTATTATTAATAACCACTGATTAAAAATCATTTGCTTAAAATCTGCTCAGGGAATTTTGGTTGACGGTGGCTAACAATTCAGTGATTGTTATTGTTTTTAAAATTCTATACTTTTGCTGCCTACTAACAGCGGGTTAAGAGTTACAAATATCTTTTTGAAGGTCATTTAGTTAAAAAAATGTTCTCTGTGAAGTTTTCTAACCGTTGTTAATTGTATTAAAAATTTAAAAATCAATGTTTTTGGTGTGTAGTTAACAGCTGCTGGCTCAAAATTAGATGCAGCTATTTAAAAATCATTTGCTTAAAATCCGATCAGAGAGGTTTGGTTAACTTAGGTATCTATACAGTGAATGTTAAATTTTTTAAAATTCTGTACCTATGCTATCTGTTGAGTAACAACGGCTTCATGAGAAATGGCAAGTGTTTAAGGGTCATTTTTTCTGTAGTCTTTCAGTCAGTGTTACTGATGATTGCTTCTAGAACTCGTGTGACTTTAATAAAGGCAAGTTACATACTAAAAATGATGAACGCTGAAGCAGTTACGTGGCGACTCTGGTCCTTCCATCAGACTAACCGAGTCCCACCTCCTTCCACCCAAACTCCCAGTTGTCAAATGCTAGCAGAGCGTGGTTGAAAAGTGCATGAATTTGCAGCGAGCAGCGAGAACCAAATGGCTCCTGTGAGGGGAGAAGAGGCTGCGACTAGTTTTGGCTGTCAATTATCATCTGCCCTGCAAAGCACTTTCCGTGGGTGCCACTGATATTTTGGAAAAAACACTAGCGACTTGGAGGTTATTTGGCCAGTTCGGCACTAGTGAAGGTGGTCCACTCTCTTGCAGGCTTAAGGAGTGGAAAGGTGGAAGCCGTCCTGACCAAGTTAAGTAACTACTGTGTATGTCCTCACCACTCGCTCTTACCATTCACCTCCCCCCCCCCCCCCCCCACTACCACGGCCCACGCGGGTGAGGTTTATGCAATCATCACTTATAATTAATAGTAGCTATTTAAGTCATTTGGTTAAAAACTGATCAGTGAATTCTGACTACGGTAGCTACCTATTCAGTGATAATTTTCCTTTCTATTTCTGTATTTTGTTGTCTACAGAATGACAATCAGCTTATAATTAATATCAGCTGTTTAACAGCAATCTGCGTAACACCTCTTCAGTGATTTTTGGTTAGCCATAGCCGTCTATTCAGCGACTGTTTATAGTTTTAAAATTCTGTACCTTTTATGTGTCCTGAATGGCAGTGGATTCATAATTAATGGCAGCTGCTTATGAGTCATTTGCTTAAAATCTGATTAGTGGTTTCTGGTTAACCGCAGCTATTTGTTCAGTGACTGTTAACTGTTGTCAGAACTATGTATTTTTCTGTCTACTGAATGACAGTGACTTCATATTTAACAGCAACTATGACAATCATTTCCTTAAAATCTGATCAGTGAAGTCTGATTAACTGTAGTTAACTATTCACTGACAGATAATTGTTTTTAAGATTTTTTACCTTGGCTGTCTATTGAGTGAAATGGGTTCATGTATAATGACAACTGTTCAAAATTAATTTAATTATAAAATTACTCAGTGTTTTTCGCTAACTGTAGTTAAGTGTGTTTTAAAATTGTGCAGTTCTGATGTATAGTTAATCGCTGATGGGTCATAACTAGCGGCAGCTGTTTAAAAGTTATTTTTGCAAAATCTGCTCAGTCGCTTTTACCGTCGATTGTTTTTACAACTCGTTTGACTTTAATAAAGGTCAGTTATATATTAAAGATGATGAACGCTGAAGCAGTTATGTGGGGACCCTAGTCCTTCCAGAACGGTGACCCAATCCCAAACTGCCCCACCCAACTTCCTAGTTACGTGTTAATTATCGTACAAAGCAGTATCAGGAGATGCAGCAGAAATCTGTAAATCGGTCTGCGCACGACAGTGCACGGTGCCAGTATGTTCCAAAAAGGCGCGCGAGACAGTGCGATTTTTCAGCGGGCTCATATCTTGGGTTCTGTTGTTCACATACGTAGAGGATGATGTGTTTTGGATAACCCTTGGCCTAGCGTCCATTTTTATGCCTATCGGAAGAAAGGACATGTTGTAGATATGCTATAGTAAAGGGTCGAAAATTAAACATTGCACATTTCCTCCAGGCAAGGAAAATTTGATGAAATCGGTTGGTTCTTTTGTATTAG
Source organism: Schistocerca americana (assembly GCF_021461395.2). Classification (NCBI taxonomy): domain Eukaryota; kingdom Metazoa; phylum Arthropoda; class Insecta; order Orthoptera; family Acrididae; genus Schistocerca; species Schistocerca americana. The sequence goes on from NC_060122.1 coordinate 684,653,810, forward strand.
GTGTGGTCTAGGATGGTTCTTAGGCTGTTTATAGAAGCATCTTCCCTTCACGGGTGATTCCTCGGAAAACCCCGAAAAACCATGATTGTTCGATACGAAAAGTGGCTGTTCTGCGCTTTCTATTCACGACACATCATCGAAAATTTTACCATGTGTTCTTAATATGATATTGTCGGGTAACTTCTACACTTTTTTCGATATCATTATCCGTTACCGAATTCCAGAGGTACAGAATTACACTTATCCAGAAAACTGCAAAGCCGGTTTTTAGCCTTTATTGCGCAGTGGATCGCACTTATCTAAATACCTAGTCATAATAAATGGCTCAAAACTCTATACTCCTTTGACATTCATCTAGGAAACCCCTATTCCCGTTTCCGAAAATCTGTATCCGTTATCAAGATACACACGTAAAATCATGATTTTTGAGTACCAAAAGTACCAACTCTGGGGATGCCCGTTTCTATTATTTATATTCCGATCGTCGAAAGAGTTTCCATATCTTCTTAAGATGAAGATCTCGAGGAATCTTGACATTTCTTTCGATATCATTAGCCTTTACCGAGATCCAGATGTTCAAACTGGCCGTACATACACACGTAAAATATGGCGAACGTATTATTCGATCTGAGGCGTAAAAGAAGTTTTAACTGACGTACTGAAAGCATGGAAAGAGTTCTAGTGACTTCGGAAGAAATCTGGGGTCACAATGTTTTAGTCACCATTTTATCACCAATAAATCTTTATGGCACGCTGTTTGCATTTATTGGGCACTTCAAGCCTCATTTACGTCATCCAAATCTACGTGGATACTCTGCAAATTAGGATTAATTGCCTGGCAGAGGTTTCGACGAACCAGCTTCACAATAATTCTATATTATTTCACTTCGGAAAAGCGCGTGGCGAAACGAACACCTATATCTTTCCATGGGAGCTGTGATTACCCTTTATTTTATTATGGTGATCGTTTCTTCCCGTGTACATCGGCGTCAAAAAAACATTCTCGCATTCGAAGGAGAAAATTGGTGATTAAAATCCCGTGAGAAGATCCCGCAGCAACTACGAACGCCTTGATGTCCACCCGAAATCCTGTATCATATCGATGACACTCCCCTGCCCCATTTCTCGATAATACGGAACTGATACCCTTCTTTCAACTTTATCGATGTACTCTGTTAATCCTATTACTTTCGACTGACATTCTGTGCTCAGCAGAGTGTTCTATTCAACAGGTTGTATAGTCAAACCTCACTTTCTGTGAGGATAGCAGTGGCATCAGCGAATTTTGTCACTGACGTATTTTAATAATGACTTTTTAATCCAATTCTGAATCCCTTAGTCCAGCAAGGCATGTAAGAGGCCATCTCGGAATCACGATATTAAGGGAGAAGTACTAGAACACTGAAACAATGAGAGTGGTTCAAATGGTTCAAATGGCTCTGAGCACTATGGGACTCAACTGCTGAGGTCATTAGTCCCCTAGAACTTAGAACTAGTTAAACCTAACTAACCTAAGGACATCACAAACATCCATGCCCGAGGCAGGATTCGAACCTGCGACCGTAGCGGTCTTGCGGTTCCAGACTGCAGCGCCTTTAACCGCACGGCCACTTCGGCCGGCCAATGAGAGTGGGTCGTTAATCGTACCTCCGTAACCTGGATCTATTCCAGCACATAAAACAGCTTTCACCTCGTAGGAACCTCCGCAAATGTAAGACTTATGCCAGTTACGTTTGTGAGTTACACAGTGTTGTCTTTATGCCGGTTGATGTTAGAATACAAAGAAATAAGGGACTTAGGAGGAGGACAACATTTATCTATCGCGCAACAAACACCCTCTCAGCCATTAATTCACTAATAATGTTCCTTAGAACCTATGAAAGTGAGAAAATAAATGTAAGGTGAATTGAGATATTAAGATATAAATTAAATTTGTGAATTAGCAGTTACAACCAGCATGAAGAATAAACTGTCTTTAATTTGCTTTATGTTATTTATACTTAAAGGACTTTAGTTGAAAATATTAAATTTTTCAGAAAATCTGCTGATTCTTTAGCAACATTAAAACTAAGAATGGCAGTAATTTAAAAGAAAAAGCCTTTTAAATGTTGCATTAATTTTTTCCGTCTTTCGTCTTTTTAATTTTGCGCATGGATGCGTTTCGCCTTGTTTACATGGCATCTTCTATTATTGTCCTGAAATATTAAATGATTGTATCGTTTGCACTTACAGGTTATAGATTAAACGCATTTCATACTAGTTTTCACAATAAAATGGAAAGGTACTTACAGATCAGCGTGGTTCAGATGGTTCAAATGGATCTGAGCACTATGGGACTTAACATCTGAGGTCATCAGTCCCCTAGAACTTAGAACTACTGAAATCTAACTAACATAAGGACATCACAGACATCCATGCCCGAAGCAGGATCGAACCTGCGACCGTAGTGGTCGCGCGGTTCCAGACTGAAACGCCTAGAACCGCTCGGCCACCAGCAGCAGGCAGATCAGCATGTAACTCATTATTTATAAGCCTAACAGCTTCCTCTCATGAGGAAAATTGGTTGAAAGTGTGCAGTATCTGTTGTGGTCACTCTGTTTTCGGAACATAGCACTGTAACGGTGTTCTTTGTGCATAGAGCATCATTCGTTTTAGCAAGTGTTGCCGCTTTTCTCAAATTTTTGCTTTCGATTATTCTTTGTTTGGCTGTGCATGTGCTGATGGATTGTGTGTATGTGTGTGTGTGTGTGTGTGTGAGTGTGTGTGTGTGTGTGTGTGTATATGTATGTATGTGCAACTGTTTACTTTATTTGTTTTTATTAACTATTTACGTTTCATGATTCTTTCCCTCATTTTTAATTTTATTAAATTGTTTACTTTCAAGTTTTGTATTTTTCAATTTCTTAATATCTTATATCATCGTTTTTATTTCATTCAGCAATTTATTTTCGTTTTTATACTTAGGAGATAAATGGGATATGTGTTTCTGTACGAAAATTGTTGTCTGTTGTACGATAAGTGGGTGTAAACAGTAGGTGGTTAATCATATTCACTCGGTTTCTGAGTAGCAGCTTCTTTCCGGCTCCTGTTTTATATACGTGATAATAATCTTGTAAAATTATGAGCTGTCTTTCATTCAAGTGCTTTCATGTCTTACTCTCTTCTTATTTCCTCTTAAATGTTCTGCATTAGTTGAGTGGCTTGTCCCACATTTTCATGTTATGATAATGTTGTTTGTACTCGAGTCGGATGTTCTATCTGTTTATGCTACCCCCCCATCGTATGTGTTGCATTGTGACGGTTGGTATTTTCCTGATTTCTTGTAGATGTCTCTTTTTTTGTTTTGGAATGTACTTCTGGATTCAGAATCGGCAGTTGAGTTAAAAACTACAATCCAAAGGTAACAGAAGACACAGATGTCTACCAGTAAGCGAGAATATACCAACTACAATGCAACATACATGGCAGAAAGTATGTAGGACAAACAGGAAGAACATTCGATACCCAGTGCAAAAAATATTTGAGAGCATCTGAATGTGGGGCTCATCACCTAATTTTTGCAGAACACTTTAGAAAAAATTGTCACAACCCTACTACAAATGAGAAATACATATAAACAGTTAGAATAAACAATGAAAGACGTCATCTAACCTTACAAGAAAATTATCAAGTGTACAAAACAAAGGTAACTACAAATCGACTACCGGGAGAATAGAGTTAACCATTAACGGTTTACACTGATTGGTCATATAACAGACACCCCGATAGATGATCACATATCCCAGTCCTCTCGACTGTTTGTGAATAAAATAATAAATGAAACTGGTTGGTCATATAAAGTAAAACTACACGCCATCCGAACACGCGTCAGTCGTAGGTTTCGCTGGATGTGGATATGGGGAAGCAAGATGTCAGCACACGTAGACCCAGTCAGTTTTGGTCACCGGAGAACTTACTCGTCAATCAAGTAGCTCCTAAAGTGGCCTCGAAAGGGCTGAGTTCATCCCGTTTTCCAACAGCATTCGTCACACATAGATGGTGACCCACCCAAGTGCTAGCCAACCCCAAGAGTGCTTAACTTTGGTGATCTGGTGGGAATCAGTATTACCACTGCGACAAGGTCAGAAATACCAATAGCTGATCACAAATCACATTTCTCTCCTATGTACAAAAATTGTAATAAGCAGGTAAATAAATAAAACAAAAATGATAAGATATGAATTAGATCTTACAGAAAAATTACAAAAGTAAATAAGCAAATAAAATTAAAATGGAATAAAAATAATAATAGAAAGTAAATAAATATTAAAGAATAAATAAATTAAAAAAGTCTAATCATGCACGCACACACACACACACACACATACACACACACACACACACACATATATATATATATATATATATATATATATATATATACAGGGTTATTACAAATGATTGAAGCGATTTCACAGCTCTACAATAACTTTATTATTTGAGATATTTTCACAATGCTTTGGACACACATACAAAAACTCAAAAAGTTTTTTTAGGCATTAACAAATGATCGATATGTGTCCCTTTAGTGATTCGGCAGACATCAAGCTGATAATCAAGTTCCACCCACACTCGGTGCAGCATGTCCCCATCAATGAGTTCGAAAGCCTCGTTGATGCGAGCTCGCAGTTCTGGCACGTTTCTTGGTAGAGGAGGTTTAAACACTGAATCTTTCACATAACCCCACAGAAAGAAACCACATGGGGTTAAGTCGGGAGAGCGGTGAGGCCATGACATGAATTGCTGATCATGATCTTCACCACGACCGATCCATCGGTTTTCCAATCTCCTGTTTAAGAAATGCCGAAGATCATGATGGAAGTGCGGTGGAGCACCATCCTGTTGAAAGATGAAGTCGGCACTGTCGGTCTCCAGTTGTGGCATGAGCCAATTTTCCAGCATGTCCAGATAAACGTGTCCTGTAACGTTTTTTTCGCAGGAGAAAAAGGGGCCGTAAACTTTAAACCGTGAGATTGCACAAAACACGTTAACTTTTGGTGAATTGCGAATTTGCTGCACGAATGCGTGAGGATTCTCTACCGCCCAGATTCGCACATTGTGTCTGTTCACTTCACCATTAAGAAAAAATTTTGCTTCATCACTGAAAACAAGTTTCGCACTGAATGCATCCTCTTCCATGAGCTGTTGCAACCGCGCCGAAAATTCAAAGCGTTTGACTTTGTCATCGGGTGTCAGGGCTTGTAGCAATTGTAAACTGTAAGGCTTCTGCTTTAGCCTTTTCCGTAAGATTTTCCAAACCGTCGGCTGTGGTACGTTTAGCTCCCTGCTTGCTTTATTCGTCGACTTCCGCGGGCTACGCGTGAAACTTGCCCGCACGCGTTCAACCGTTTCTTCGCTTACTGCAGGCCGACCCGTTGATTTCCCCTTACAGAGACATCCAGAAGATTTAAACTGCGCATACCATCGCCGAATGGAGTTAGCAGTTGGTGGATCTTCGTTGAAATTCGTCCTGAAGTGTGGTTGCACTGTTATGACTGACTGATGTGAGTGCATTTCAAGCACGACATACGCTTTCTCGGCTCCTGTCGCCATTTTGTCTCACTGCGCTCTCGAGCGCTCCGGCGGCAGAAACCTGAAGTGCGGCTTCAGCCGAACAAAACTTTATGAGTTTTTCTACGTATCTGTAGTCTGTCGTGACCATATTCAATGAATGAAGCTACAGTGAATTTATGAAGTCGCTTCAATCATTTGTAATGGCCCTGTATATATATATATATATATATATATATATATATATATATATATATATATATCAACACACATACAGCGAAACAGTAAACAACTGAAAGCAAAAACTAGAAAAATTGGCAACACTAACACGAACCAATGGTATTCTGTACACAGAAAATGCAATTACAGTGCTATCCTTCGAAAACAGCGTTACTGCAAACTTTCAACGGGTTTTCCACTTATGAGAAATATGTTTGGCTTACAAATAATGAATTAGACGCTGATCTGTAAATATCTTTCCGTTTTATTGTAAAAACTGCCATGAACTGTTTTACCTATATAAGCAAATGAAAAAAATCGTGCAGTATTTCAGGCCACCAAGTGAACATGCCCTGTAAATAAGCCGAAACCCATCCCGGCGCAGAGGTAAAATAAGAAAAGCAATATGCAGCATGAAAAAGACATTTCTCTTTCAAGTTACTTCAGTTGGCACACAGCCTCTGCGAAAATGGCCATCATAAGAAACGTGTTGAACGTAAGAAATTCAAGAACGTCGAGAAGGCTGCTTCAGTATGTTCGGTTACCTACTTAGCATTATTACTGCTGAATGGATACTTTTACATCTACGTCTATACTCCGCGAGCCACCTTACGGTGTGTGGCGGAGGGTACTTATTGTACCACTATCTGATCCCCCCTTCCCTGTTCCATTCACGAATTGTGCGTGGGAAGAACGACTGCTTGTAAGTCTCCGTATTTGCTCTAATTTCTCGGATCTTTTCGTTGTGATCATTACGCGAGATATATGTGGGCGGTAGTAATATGTTGCCCATCTCTTCCCAGAATGTGCTCTCTCGTAATTTCGATAATAAACCTCTCCGTATTGCGTAACGCCTTTCTTGAAGTGTCCGCCACTGGAGCTTGTTCAGCATCTCCGTAACGCTCTCGCGCTGACTAAATGTCCCCATGACGAATCGCGCTGCTTTTCACTGGATCTTGTCTATCTCTTCTATTAATCCAACCTGGTAAGGGTCCCATACTGATGAGCAATACTCAAGAATCGGACGAACAAGCGTTTTGTAAGCTACTTCTTTCGTCGATGAGTCACATTTTCTTAGAATTCTTCCTATGAATCTCAACCTGGCGCCTGCTTTTCCCACTATTTGTTTTATGTGATCATTCCGCTTCAGATCGCTCCGGATAGTAACTCCTAAGTATTTTACGGTCGTTACCGCTTCCAATGATTTACCACCTATGGCATAATCGTACTGGAATGGATTTCTGCCCCTATGTATGCGCATTATATTACATTTATCTACGTTTAGGGAAAGCTGCCAGCTGTCGCACCACGCATTAATCCTCTGCAGGTCCTCCTGGAGTACGTACGAGTCTTCTGATGTTGCTACTTTCTTGTAGACAACCGTGTCATCTGCAAATAGCCTCACGGAGCTACCGATGTTGTCAACTAAGTCATTTATGTATATTGTAAACAATAAAGGTCCTATCACGCTTCCCTGCGGTACTCCCGAAATTACCTCTACATCTGCAGATTTTGAACCGTTAAGAATGACATGTTGTGTTCTTTCTTCTAGGAAATCCTGAATCCAATCACAAACCTGGTCCGATATTCCGTAAGCTCGTATTTTTTTCACTAAACGTAAGTGCGGAACCGTATCAAATGCCTTCCTGAAGTCCAGGAATACGGCATCAATCTGCTCGCCAGTGTCTACGGCACTGTGAATTTCTTGGGCAAATAGGGCGAGCTGAGTTTCACATGATCTCTGTTTGCGGAATCCATGTTGGTTATAATGAAGGAGATTTGTATTATCTAAGAACGTCATAATACGAGAACACAAAACATGTTCCATTATTCTACAACAGATTGACGTAAGCGAAATAGGCCTATAATTATTCGCATCTGATTTATGACCCTTCTTGAAAATGGGAACGACCTGCGCTTTCTTCCAGTCGCTAGGTACTTTACGTTCTTCCAGCGATCTACGATAAATTGCTGATAGAAAGGGGGCAAGTTCTTTAGCATAATCACTGTAGAATCTTAAGGGTATCTCGTCTGGTCCGGATGCTTTTCCGCTACTAAGTGATAGCAGTTGTTTTTCAATTCCGATATCGTTTACTTCAATATTTTCCATTTTGGCGTCCGTGCGACGGCTGAAGTCAGGGACCGTGTTACGATTTTCCGCAGTGAAACAGTTTCGGAACACTGAATTCAGTATTTCTGCCTTTCTTCGGTCGTCCTCTGTTTCGGTGCCATCGTGGTCAACGAGTGACTGAATAGGGGATTTAGATCCGCTTACCGATTTTACATATGACCAAAACTTTTTAGGGTTCTTGTTTAGATTGTTTGCCAATGTTTTATGTTCGAATTCGTTGAATGCTTCTCTCATTGCTCTCTTTACGCTCTTTTTCGCTTCGTTCAGCTTTTCGTTATTAGCTATGATTCGACTACTCTTAAACCTATGATGAAGCTTTCTTGTTTCCGTAGTACCTTTCGTACATGATTGTTATACCACGGTGAATCTTTCCCCTCGCTTTGGACCTTAGTCGGTACGAACTTATCTAAGGCGTACTGGACGATGTTTCTGAATTTTTTCCATTTTTGTTCCACATCCTCTTCCTCAGAAATGAACGTTTGATGGTGGTCACTCAGATATTGTGCGATTTGTGCCCTATCACTCTTGTTAAGCAAATATATTTTCCTTCCTTTCTTGGCATTTCTTATTACACTTGTAGTCATTGATGCAACCACTGACTTATGATCACTGATACCCTCTTCTACATTCACGGAGTCGAAAAGTTCCGGTCTATTTGTTGCTATGAGGTCTAAAACGTTAGCTTCACGAGTGGGTTCTCTAACTATCTGCTCGAAGTAATTCTCGGACAAGGCAGTCAGGATAATGTCACAAGAGTCTCTGTCCCTGGCTCCAGTTCTGATTGTGTGACTATCCCATTCTATACCTGGTAGATTGAAGTCTCCCCCTATTACAATAGTATGATCACGAAACTTCTTCACGACGTTCTGCAGGTTCTCTCTGAGGCGCTCAACTACTACGGTTGCTGACGCAGGTGGTCTATAGAAGCATCCGACTATCATATCTGACCCACCTTTGATACTTAACTTAACCCAGATTATTTCACATTCGCATTCGCTAATAACTTCACTGGATATTATTGAATTCTTTACTGCTATAAATACTCCTCCACCATTGGCGTTTATCCTATCCCTGCGGTATATATTCCATTCTGTGTCTAGGATTTCGTTACTGTTCACTTCCGGTTTTAACCAACTTTCCGTTCCTAATACTATATGCGCACTATTTCCTTCAATAAGAGATACTAATTCAGGAACCTTGCCCTGCATACTCCTGCAGTTTACCAATATTACGTTAACTTTTCCTGTTTTTGGTCTCTGAGGACGGACGTTCTTTATCAACGATGATAATGTCCTCTCTGGTAAGCCGTCAGGTATTTTATCGTTTCGCCCAAGGGGGGGTCCCTCTAACCTAAAAAACCCCCGTGTGCACGCCACACGTACTCTGCTACCCTAGTAGCTGCTTCCGGTGTGTAGTGCACGCCTGACCTGTCTAGGGGGGCCCTACAGTTCTCCACCCAATAACGGAGGTCGATGAATTTGCAACCATTATAGTCGCAGAGTCGTCTGAGCCTCTGGTTTAGACCCTCCACACGGCTCCAAACCAGAGGACCGCGATCGACTCTGGGTACTATGCTGCAGATATTAAGCTCAGCTTGCACTCCGCGTGCGATGCTGGTTGTCTTCACCAAATCAGCCAGCCGCCGGAAGGAACCAAGGATGGCCTCAGAACCCAAGCGGCAGGCGTCATTCGTTCCGACATGTGCTACTATCTGCAGCCGGTCACACCCAGTGCGTTCAATAGCTGCCGGAAGGGCCTCCTCCACATTACGGACGAGACCTCCCGGCAAGCACACCGAGTGCACACTGGCATTCTTCCCCGACCTACCCGCTATTTTCCTAAGGGGCTCCATAACCCGCCTAACGTTGGAGCTCCCTATAACTAATAGGCCCACCCTCTGTGACTGTCGGGACCTTGCCGGAGAATCGGCCACTGGCCCAACAGGCGAGGCATCCTGTGGTGGCTCGGAAACGATGTCATCACCACTAGGAAGCACCCCGTACCTGTTGGAAAGGGGTAAGGCAGCTGCCACGCGGCCAGATCCCACCTTCGCCTTTCGGTCAGGCACGCGCGAGCCCACCACTGTCCGCCATTCACCCTGGAGTGATGGCTGACCGGTAAGATGCTCACTGCCGGAAGACGCAGCGACATCAGGGGTTCCATGTGATTCCAAGGCCACCGAAGTAGGCATAGGTCTCACCACAGTTGCCCCAACGCCACTACGAGCCGACGCCTGCGCCTCGAGCTCGATGAGCCTAACAGACAAAGCCTCCACCTGCCCCCGAAGAGTGGCCAATTCTCCTTGCGTCCGCTCACAACAACCACAGTCCCTACACATGACTATGTTTACCCTACTCTATACGGTGACAAATTCCCAAGATTTTGTCCCTAATAATGTTTCTCAAGAAGAGCTACTGACTGGTCCTATCACGTTTGTTGGTTGCAAGATTAACTTTTCATGTACTACTACTGAACTTGTTCCTGGTAATTCATGGTTAACACTTGCTGTAGTACGAGGTAGTGATAAAGCATTACAAGGATTGGAGTCGTACTATGACAGAGACATTATTTCTTATCGCACCTTTTCAATTGGTGTACAAGGTGATAGGAACTATGGAACTGGTTTGGTACATACTGATAAACCATTTTCATTATATACAAGAAACAGGAGACGTGTTAATGCTAATGAAAGGATTAATGTTTGGGCCAAGATTGATGGTACTTTAACAAATTATATTAAAGTACAAGGTGTACTTTCAGTTTTGTTCCTAATAATGTTTCTCAAGAAGAGCTACTGACTGGTCCTATCACGTTTGTTGGTTGCAAGATTAACTTTTCATGTACTACTGCTGAACTTGTTCCTGGTAATTCATGGTTAACACTTGCTGTAGTACGACTAAGTCCCACTCAAGGTCACCCGCCTTACACAGCAGCATAAGGCTAAGTCACACAGCCATGAAATATTATTTATTATGTACCAGGAAGCCCGCAGAAGATAATCTACCAGCATGGCCGTGAGACAACCACCACAAATTTTCTATAAACTCCCTTTCTCTCTCACTCCCCAACCCACATTATCACTTTAATATAACAATAATAATTAAGAGTATTATATATATTTACCACCGTTGGAAACAATAATCTTTACATGTTATGTACACTTGTTAGTTCACTTTATAGAAAGTCTAGGACGTAGGCAGTCTAAAAAAGGAGCCTGTCACCACTGTAATAAATTTACATTTAAGTTACTGCTCTCCTTGCAATTATATGTGGGTGATATCTTCTGGCAGATACGATGCAAAACGCGTCACACAAAAGTACGCGTTCTTAAGTGATATAAAGTCAATTGATGATGGAGGTAAAATACTCCCAAAGGCATGGTTCGACGATAAATAAATGCGATTTATTAGAGTACTTTGTATTTTCAAATTTGTGTCCATAACAATCACGGCCACACGTAATCTGAAATGCTCGCATTTAAAATGAACCATGGCACGACAAATACTTTTCATTACCAGCTAAAAGCAGTCTGTTCACTAAGTATACAACCAGTATTTGTTGGACAAACTTCTATTGAGACGCACATAACCCGCAATTTTAAACATAACTGACAGCAGCGACGGTAAGCAAATTTTCAGTTTATAAAGTTTACAGCAAATCTAATTCATAAGTTTAATGTAAAAACCTTAACGATATCTCGCTACCACTAAGGGTATCTTTTTCAGAAGGTGGTCACATAAATTACATGACGTTAAACAGGAAATATATCTGTATATACAATTTTCACTCCTAAAGAATATTAATATCATGTAATTTATGGAACTGCCCTTGAAGAAAATATTCTTAGTGATATCGAAATATGGTTAAGGTTTTTTACGTTAAACTTTTGCAGCTGGTTGGCTGTAAACTTAATATATTGAATACACATATAACTCAAATTCAGAATTACTTTTGATTACATTGTGGGAGCAGATAGTGGAGGATGGAGGAGGATATTAGTGTTTAACGTCCCGTCGACAACGAGGTCATTAGAGACGGAGCGCAAGCTCGGGTGAGGGAAGGATGGGGAAGGAAATCGGCCGTGCCCTTTCAAAGGAAAGGTCCCGGCATTTGCCTGAAGCGATTTAGGAAAATCACAGAAAACCTAAATCAGGATGGCCACAGACGGGATTGAACCGTCGTCCTCCCGAATGCGAGTCCAGTGTGCTAACCGGGAGCAGATAGTGATCAATGTTATTACAAATATTTACTATCAAAAACAGTCTTGATCATAAATGATCTATTCCGGTGACCGGTTTCGACCACAACTGTGGTCATCTTCAGAAGATTAGCACACATAATTGCTGTTCGGAAACAAATATCTATTTTCATACCGTATGTAACTGCCTTAAGAATCTGCAAACAGACTCTTTCTACCATATCTATGCGGCGCGCCTTCCATATGCGCTACATAATTATTACAGCGCGTTATCATTACACAAAGACTGGCGAAATTACCGGTTGGCGGAAAAAAGTGTCGACTGTTACCTAAAGGATTTTTATAAAGTCTTCCACTATATATTTAGCCATAGGGTACTCAGGATACATTGTTCTCCTATACGTGTGTGCCACACAAAACTCAAATTGGTCAGATCTGACACATGCGGTATGACACTAGGCGGATTGGGAAATATGTAGTAACAGAATCGTTTGTATTTGTAAGTAAAGTAGCTGAGGATTTGTTGGACATTGTGGGAATAATACAAAAATATAGTGCGCCGCTAGAAAAAATAGTAAAATACCGTGGAACTGTTTTTCATCTCTAAATCGATGTTGATGATGGCGTTTCGGAGGTAAGCTGTCTCAATGTATTTGTTGCGTGAAAGATGTCTGAAGAAGTTTTTAAGGGTGCTGCAGAGTAAGCTAATCTGAGAAATAATTGTTAAGAAAAAATCTCGATAGGTTGCGCTGTTTCCGATGTAATTAGCACTGAAGTTAGCCAGTCAGGTCGTTGCGCGCTGAAGCTCAAGTAGCCTGCCAGGGAGAGTGTCGCCAGACGTGTATTTCGTCTGGTTTCCTCAAATTTTAATTGGTAATGAGATTTCAACAAGTGGTAACTCACCGGCCACAGATGCCTGTGCACCACCGCCCTTTAGCGCGTCCATTTACTTCAGTTTGCACGTGCAACTAGCTGATAGGCTAAAATCCATGATAAGTAAATCGGAAACGGCGCAGTGTATCAAGTTTTTTTTTTCTTAATAGTTATTTCTCAGCCCATCTTACCTTCCAATACCCTTACAAGCTTTTGAGACTGTTTCTGACCACCCTGTATTCTGATACAACGAAATAGCTCATTTCATGGATAATTGATGACCGCCAGTAAACTACCATACACTGTTTCAGCACCTAAGCAAACTCTCGTACAGTTACGTGAAAATCTTTTCTCTTCTGAGACAATATTCCACAGATTTCTGAGAATATACTGTTGTCTCATATTTACCACATCAGCATCCAATGATACTTAACAAGCCAAGCAAACACTCCAATGGCAAAACTTAGGTCAGACTAGTAATATGCGTAGCCATGGTTAGTGATAGAACATAAGGAATCTGAGATTCAGTTCGCGGTCTGTCCGTGGTTATATCCAACACTTCCTGATATTTGTAACATTTGAAACGTCCCCCTTTTTAACAATTCTGCAAGACTATGCTTAAACTCCCCTTTGAACAATTATACATGACTGTCCTTTACCTGACACACAATATTTTTTAGCGCAACGCAATCTGACTTTCAAAAAAATCCCTATGAAAGAATGGCCCTGACTAACATTAACCTATACGTTTCACAAATCACTTACCTCACAAAAATCTTCGCTGCTCAAGCTACTGTAATACAGCGAGCGCCACTACTGCCAGCTAAATAAAAGATTCAAACTACTGAAGGCACTAACTACTGATAGGGATAGTTAGCAAATGAAAGATATTAATAGAGAACAAACAATGTATTTACCTTGATATCATCATATATAAATATAGCAGTTCATGACAAATTTCAAAACTCCGCCATCTCTCTCCCCACATCCACCACTGCTGGCGGCTCACCTCCAACTGCGCAACGCTACGCGCTGTTCACAGCCAGCTGCCTAACACTACAATGGCGAGTATTACAACAATGCAAAGCAGCCACAGACTGCACACAGCACAGCCAGTGATTCTCATACAGAGGTTGCGTTACCAATAAAAAAACCTAAACAGCCTACTTACATAGAGAAAACATAAACAGCCTACTTACATAGCCCCCACGCTCCCCACAAAAAATTTTACCAATTGGTTTGGGCAGTGCCCAATACAGATTTGAAAAAATTTTTCATCATTACAATAACAAAGATATCAAATGCACACACTTATTGATACAACGTTGGTCAAAAGCTAAAATTTTGTCACAGTCCATAAAGACAGTCCTGATCATTCATTACGGTAAAATATAGTGTTTTTCTCAAAGTCTCAGCAGTAGAAGAAAATGCACACGGAAGTAGTGGATTTCCATGCAGTCTTGAAGAAGTAGTGTTGTCCTTCCAACGGAAAGACAGTGCTGACTCTCGACATGCAGACAAGTATTGGGTCACAACAGAGCAAACCCACTGCAGAGTCAGTCAAAGTTTTGATGAATATTGGTAGGTAGGTCATCACAGAGCAGACCCACCGTAGTCCTGGTAGAGATTGTGGTATTGGTGGGCCACCAGAGGTGCAGACCCACTGCAGTCCTTGTAGAGATGATGGTATTGATGGTTGATGTAGACCCACTGTAGTCCTTGTAGAGATAATGGTACTGGTGAGTCATCAAAGATGCAGACCCACTGTAGTCCTTGTAGAGATAGCCAGCAGCCATCTGTTGTGACTGTGCAGGTGCACAATCACCATTGAAGCGTCTTGCGGATAATATAGCAAGTCCATAACCACCACTTGTGCACTCACCAAGTTTTTGGAATTGTCCTTAGAACCAGCAATGCTGTTATCCAGTCCCTTGCTGAATTATTAACACACGTGCAAACACTATCAGTCCCTACTTCTCACATATTGTCCATATACTATGACCAACAGAAACGTGTGCCGTGAAATGTAACTAACAAGTTAATAATATCATGAACTGGTGACAATTACAATTTTATAACATAAGAATACAATAACAAAGGTACAAAATACATCATTAAAGAACATAATAATGCAGATAATATCTGTAGTACAGGCTTTACAAAAGAATAGAAATGAACATATACATCAGTGTTACAGGAATTATGACATGAGTACAAAAATAAAACATCAGAATCACTTTCGAAACATCAACTTCACACATGAGCATTAAAACAAAACAGAATAAATAATGTGTAAGCATATTTATAAGGTAAATAACATATTATTAATGCCAATTATATTCGAGGATAACAGTATTCCTCATCATAGTGAATGTAGCTTAATATTAAAAGAAGAAAAAATTCTATGAAACTACACAGAGACAGGAAGAAAACAAATACACAAGGGTACACAAACACATAGTGGGATAACACCAATATGAAAGGACAGGGTTCGTTTTCAGTGTAACATTTGGTACTGCAGTCCAACCCAAAACTTCATATATCTTTCCTCTTATTTCATCCTTTGTTTCCACCAAAAAAATTCTATCTAAGCATGCTTTCTGTATTTATATGTTCACACATTTCTTACCTCAACATTTATTTCCAAGAAAATCCTACCTAAACCTGTTTTCTCAATGCATTTCTTCCAATTCATCGCAACTCATTCTCTTAGAGGCTACCCCCTCTTAAGCTAACTTAAATCTACTGAGCTCAGATGCTAAACTAAGGGACGAGGCAATGCAGCAGCACAAAATAAGTAACACAAACAGCAATGACCAAAAAATTGGAAAATTGCAAAGCAAGCTACAGTAAATCTAAATTACCAAGCAATGCAACATTACAACTAATATGAGCCAATGTGCAGCAACAAAAAAATAAATCTGGCTTAGCAGAGTAACACAAATTAAAGTTCAGTAGCACTATGCCTGGCAAACAGCAGCTTATATCTAAACATGACATAGCTCAAGCAGAAAAAATAGTACACTAAAGATAACAATGCAGATAAGGGAAATGTATAATCACATCTTAATGTCTAAGTAATTAAAGTGGTGCACCACAAGAAGTTATTCTACCAAAAAGTTACCAATTACTTAAAAAGAAAATTATGAATGCAGTTCCTGTGAAGGTAAATGTCATTTTGTGCTCCCTCATTTTTTTAAAAAAATTATTATTTACTCGATCTGTAGACAGAAAATATTTATATTAGTACATCTATAAAATTTTATTTTAACCAATGCTGCAGTGCAGCTAGAAACTAGTTATCAAATGAAATAAGCAACTATGTACAAAGCAAAGCATAAGAACATCGTTCAATAGTCATGTGGCATTTCATAAGTAGTAAAAAAATCTCTCATCTAGAAAGACAGTAGTCATAGTCAGGTGTGTAGACAAACTATTTCTTGTCATTTCATTAGGCATTTCAGTAAATATCAGAAAGTACGATATGTTTCCAAGTAATCAGCGTGTCGGATTTGCGATGCTTTCTCTAAAGGAATGACAGTGGTCAGGATAATGACCTCCCCTTTTTTTTTTTCCTGTGCTCTGAAAGGCACGCGCTAATGGCTTTTTCTCCAGGCGTCTGACACAGCTGGGTGCCCACGACGCATTACGTGCAGGTGGTCACTTAATTTTCTTACGGAAATATTTACGACAACAGTTTCCGCTACAGTGGCAGTCTCATATTAAAAATATTTCACAGGTCAAGAATTAGCGTTGCAAATCTGTAGAAAGAAAATCCTATAAATATAAGTGTCCAAATAAAATATTCGTCAGCATTGTGATACAGTCACGCATTTACGCACATTTCATAACTCTTAAAGTACGATTCTTGGTTTCCAACATACTTCTTATTCCTCATATACGGTAGCAACATCTTATTGATCATAAACATATCTCAACAGCATAGTACACATCGTCGTCGTAATAATAACATCATAACACCTCAGTCAAATCTCAAAATCGTCGTAGCTTCCTCCAATAATTTCAAAACCTAAAAAAAATTCTCTGCTCATTTCAATAGTGTCATCTACCTCAAACGTACTTTAAAATCATGCTCCCTTACCAAATACATCATTCAAAGCTCTCATAGTATCACAATGATTCCGAAAAAATATGAACAGTTTACAAAGTACAGACTAAATACAGTTTCATAAGTGTGAAGTTACCCAACTGTGTATTGCGTAAACATGTGTCACTGATGTAGTAAAAAAATGTTTATCTCTCAGTTAAATGATCAGATAGCTGTGTAATTTATGTGTTAGAGAAATATGGTACCGATGTGTAAAGTTGTATAAGCAAATACCATATTAGCTAGGGTTCCTTGTGGTTGCCACACACATGGTACACAAAGTAAGCGTGTATCCCCCGAGGATTAATGTAATTATACCCTCAGGTGTTACAGATTACAGCAATGGAATGAAATGTATCACGGAAAACTTTCTTTGTAATTCAAAAAATCTTTAAAAATAAATGTTTTAAGTACAAAATTAATCACTCAAATACGTGTACTGTAGCGCTAAATGTGCGTCTTGTTTCATCATAATCTCTGTGGAAGTGTCGTAGTTATCGTCCTCCGAAAGCTAAGTTCTGCAGAAGTCAATGTACTTACCTCATAATACACAAAAGTGAAATGCTTTGCGTATAAATGTCTTAGTTATTACGCTTATTGCCGTGATGACGAAAGTACTGTACAGTAACGTATTGTTGTGCTACGGAAAAGGCAGTCTCATTGTAGCTATACTACAAAAGTTACTACTAAAACCTGTTTTACTTTCCAGAATAAAACAGAAAACTGTGCAGATATAAAACAGAAACACTGCAAAAGCAACATTGTAAATTTTCACTCATTAGTAGCGTCGTGATAAAACCGTGTAGTTGTCACATAAACTAACCACTGTGTCGTCTGGTATCTCACAGAAAGTACTTTAAACCCAGAATGTATTTTCAAGTAAACCAAAATGTTGCATTAAAATCTCATTAGCAGTACTGGTAAATGTTCTAAGTATGTAAGCCTGATAGTCGTTACGTAATCGTGCAACTAACAAGCAAGAATGTACAAATGCAACACTGTGTCGTCTGTTCACTATAACAATGCATTCGTAACTTCTGTTTAAAAATGTTCCCTAGGTTCTAGACTGGATATTTAACTTCAAACATTGTTGCATGTTAACAGTTTCTTAAGTCTGACACAGCATACTAGTAATGTGAAGTGAAAAGTTTTATGGCAAAGACAAAGTTAAAAAGCAGATTATCTTTCAATAAATGGTTTTACATGTGAAATGTGGTGTAAACCTTTACTCTTCATAGTACTCAGAGTTTGAACTTGAATGCAATTGTCATGCGGTATACGTCGGCAAAGAATACTGGAATTTTTCTCAAGGTTAGCGTCTATGTTATTTTTCTCTGAGCCAGCCGGCGCACGTGGGTGCCTGCGGTGCGGGTCATTGTCTGTTCCTTTGTTGGCGCGCGTCGTTATTGGGATTAGGAGACCTAACTTCTACAAATTCACGTTGTCGAAAGTGCCCTGCTCTGTTTGAATCCCGCCAGTTCTGATGAAATTCACGTCTGTCGTTATGATTATCTCGTCTGTCGTCATGTCGGTAGATTCCATAATTTCTTTCTTGTCGGTCATGTGGTGGATAATTTCTCCTTGAATCGTAACTACTCGCTGGACCGTTGCGCCTGAAGTTATTCTGTCTCCCTTGATGGTATTTATTTTGGTTCCCATATTGTCTGTTTCTCTGATTGTCTCTGTGATATTCATTACCGCAGAGAGGTGATCTTTCCCTGTAGTTATTACTACTCTGCCAACGGTTGTCATACGAGTGGTGTCTGTTTTGGTCACGATTTGTGTTGTGAGAATAGCCTTGTCGTGTCCAGTTATTACTTCTTTCATCGCGGATTTGCGACGGTTGTGACCTGTAATTGTTGTGTTCCTGGTTTCGCGTTCCGCGATTGTCAGTGTCAATTTCTAATTCTTGTAAGAGTCCCTGAAATGCTTCAATGTCGTCTTTGCAACGTCCTGCCAAAATAATATGTCGTAAATGTTCAGGTAATTTGATTAAGCAAATGCGGATGAGTTCTGAAGGGCTGTATGGGTTTGAAAGATACTGATTCTTATGCAACATGTCTTCAAAATATTTCATAAGACTGGAAAATTCAGATTGTTCGAAACGTTTCATCATTATGATGCTATGTTTTACCCGGTCTTGTGTGGCTTGAGACCAATATGCTGAGAGGAAGGCATGGTAAAACTCTCCTTCACTGTGGCAATCGTGAATGACCGACCGCATTCTTACAGCTGGTTCATTCTCTAAGTAGCCACACATAAATTCTAATCTGTGCTCTAATGACCAGTTGGGAGGAAAACAATGAGAGAACTGATGGAGCCATGCTTGTGGATGAATGTCGTTGCCAGAATTCTTAAATGTTTTGAATTTACGTGTAGTAATGAACAGCTTATAGTCAAAATCATCATGTCGGCGAGTCGCATGTCGGTCATTGTTACGTCGCTTCGGCGGTTCCAACTCAAAATTCGGTGCACATTGCCAATTTCTTTCATAACTTCCGAAATGCCCTATGTTATTATTTTGTGGCTGTTCCGTATTTCTATGTCCCTCTTCCCTTATTGGGGCGCGAGTGTCCTCTGAAATACGTAATTCTTGTATTACCTGTGTTAGCTGATCTTGTACTTCCCGGATTTCTCTTTGGTGTTGCGTATCAATTTGATTCAGAATTTGTTTCAGTTTCCTAATTTGTTCGCTCTCTTCTGTGTTATTAAAGACTACCGGTTTTGTGTCATTCAGATTATCATCTACCTTCGTAGATAAATTATTTAGCTGATCCGAAAGTTCAACTACTTTCTCTGATAATGAACTAATTTCCTCCATGTGTCTTTCTACTGTGTCCTTTAAGTTTTCCTGAGTTTTTGTAAGTTGCGTCACCGAATCGGTAGATGCAACTGAGTCAATTTTAGCTTGCAAGGTCTCATGATTTTCATGAACAATAATTTGCAGTTCTTTTATGGCTGCTTCGTGATTCTGTAATGCATTTTCATGCCGCGAAAAAATAGGTTGAAAATGCTCACAAATTTGTGTTTTTACGTCGTTACAGACTTTTTGACATTTCGATTCGATTTTATGTAACTCAGTAGTTAAATCTTCACGTGTTTGTTCAAGTGTGGTGTCTAACTTTTGAAGATTTTGTTCCATTGTGTCTACCTTTTGAAGCTTTTGTCCCATTTGTTTCTGATTTTTGTTCAAGTGTTGTGTCTAACTTTTGTAGCTTTTGTCCCATTTGTTGCATTAACTGTAATAACAATGCACTGGTGTCTGAAACATGTTCCTCAGTGCTTTTCGGCAGTGAATTTGCACCGGCAACATTCACATTTTGACAAGCGGAAAACGTGTCTTGACTCATTTGGGAAAACGGTGAGGACGCAAAACCTGAATCTACAGTATTTGCAAAATTGTGTCCTGTCATTTCGGATTCCTGACGCGAGCTGTTGCCGACCGATCGATCGATAATGCTTCCCTCTTCACTAATTGTTTCACTGTCCACGCCATTGTTTGCCGCCCGCTCCATTTCCCTATGCATAATTATCAAATTACTACTTTGAACATCAGTTAATTCATTACTCGGTGGCGCTAACACACTGCTTTCATTTTCACTGTCATTTCTCAGTTTACTTTGGAGCCTAGTATTACGTTTTGCACACGCCATTATTGTCACAGTATTTCACACGACAACACAGAAAAGCACAATTTGAAGAGCAAAAATAAGAGAACACATTAACATAACACTGAAAATAATATCTAGTTAATTGCAGCTGCGAAATACTTGGTGCAAATCTACATGCATGCCACAACTGTTTTACTGTACAACAATGAAAGACTGCAACTACAAAGGAGATTTTCTCTACAATTACGCGCTAGAAATAAACAAAATCTACACTAATTACACAAACTACAACAAAAGATCAGAAGATTCCAGTGAGGTATCCTCGGCTAAGGGTCGACATATGAAACGTCCCCTTTGAACAATAATACACGACTGTCCTTTACCTGACACACAATATTTTTTAGCGCAACGCAATCTGACTTTCAAAAAAATCCCTACGAAAGAATGGCCCTGACTAACATTAACCTATACGTTTCACAAATCACTTACCTCACAAAAATCTTCGCTGCTCAAGCTACTGCAATACAGCGAGCGCCACTACTGCCAGCTAAATAAAAGATTCAAACTACTGAAGGCACTAACTACTGATAGGGATAGTTAGCAAATGAAAGATATTAATAGAGAACAAACAATGTATTTACCTTGATATCATCATATATAAATATAGCAGTTCATGACAAATTTCAAAACTCCGCCATCTCTCTCCCCACATCCACCACTGCTGGCGGCTCACCTCCAACTGCGCAACGCTACGCGCTGTTCACAGCCAGCTGCCTAACACTACAATGGCGAGTATTACAACAATGCAAAGCAGCCACAGACTGCACACAGCACAGCCAGTGATTTTCATACAGAGGTGGCGTTACCAATAAAAAAACCTAAACAGCCTACTTACATAGAGAAAACATAAACAGCCTACTTACACATTGCTACACTTGCTCTGACCCTAAGGAGATAAGGGGCGTACCTTTTGTGACAATGACTGGGTGGCATTACAGTCCCCTTTGTGACATCACGGGATGGGAGGTAAGGAGGCCACATACCTGCCACGCAGCAGCTGCAAACCAGCGATAAGAGGTGGCGGTGGGCCCTGGCTTTGTGACCTCTGCGCGACCCTCTGCTACGGGTCGATTCTGCCACCTGTCGCCTCCACCAGCAGACCAACCGCAACACAACTGCGCCACTAAACACTATTCGGGAATTGTGTCCTGTGTCCCGTGTCCATGTGTCGTAACTAGTGATGTGTCCATGTCTCGTAACAAGTGACCCAAAGTCTGTTAAGCCCTATGTGCACTAGTGATTTCTGCCGGTACTTCAGAGTGCTAAAACACTTGCATTCAGACTGTTCTGCTAGCATTTAGTCTCCTGCAAACTGTCCTGCGATACCTTTTACCTTCTTATTTCTTGAATCCATCATCATAAATGTATTCGATGCCTTGTCGCTTCTTCCTTCGTTCTACTACTTCTTCATCGTCATGATATTGTGTACGGTAAGTATTGCATTATTTTATTTTGTTTCCTGCGTCATTTTTCATCACTTCCTAATGTTTGTTTCCCACTGACTGCGTACTTTTGATAAAATGTTCCCACGATGTAATTCCTTTATTTAGTATTTTATCCACCAAAATATCCATCATCTAGTGATAGCTTGCAAATTTACCTACTTTCCGTATTCTTAATTTGTTTATTTCCTTTCAGACCCTGAACTAGTTCCAGCTTTCTTCTCCAGGGTGTTTCTACCGACCGTATTTACTGACACATATCAGACTGGAGGTCTGGATTGATTACTGCCTATCCGCCGCTGAGGCAGCGCCACTATTATGTTAATGAGCCACAAATCCTCGTGCCTGGCGGACATGGTTTGTGTTGGATGTTAAGGTACAGTGTATATTGCGAGTTAGTTTGTAGACTGCACGAGTAATGTAGTGTAGAGTATTAGGGAGTGTTCATCGATTAATGTACCATTTACTTTAGTGGTTGTAGAGACAATGAAAGGAAGACATGTCGGTGTGCCATCTGACTTTAACAGCCGAGGATAGCTGAAAAATGCGAGAAACGCACTGGCATTCTTGTTAACTACATATATATATATATATATATATATATATATATATATATATATATATATATATATTAACTGTTTTCGAAAGAACAGATACTGTAGATGACCGTGCAGCTATTCCCTGTAATAAATGATGACTGACTGAAACCCTCAGCTACCGACAGGTGTTGTTAATATACGTCGATGTGGACAGCTGAAAATGTGTGCCCTGACTGGGACTCGAACCCGGGATCTCCAGCTTACATGGCAGACGCTCTATCCATCTGAGCCACCGAGGACACATATAAATAGCGCGACTGCTGGGACTTATCCCTTGCACGCTTCCCGCGAGACTCACATCCCCAACTGTCCACAATTGTGAATGGGCAAATGTCTATAAGGTACATTACATCGGTAGAATTGTGGACAGTTGGGAATGTGAGTCTCACGGGAAGCGTGCAAGGGATAAGTCCCTACAGTCGCGCTATTCATCTGTGTCCTCGGTGGCTCAGATGGATGCCGGCACGGTAGCTCATTGTGTTCGGTCAGAGGGCTGTGTGCTCTCTGTAATAAAAAAACCTGAGTCAAGGAATCAACGATCAACCTGAACCTATATCTTATGACGTCCGCCCAGACCAAACGCAACGAACTATATCGAACAAAATGAAAAAAAAAGAGGGTTAACTGCCCTCTGTAATTAAAAAAAAAAAAGAATGGATAGAGCGTCTGCCATGTAAGCAGGAGATCCCGGGTTCGAGTCCCCGTCGGGGCACACATTTTCAGCTGTCCACATCGAGGTATATCAACAACACCTGTCGGCAGCTGAGGGTTTCAGTCACTCATCACTTACTCTTGTTAACGTTAGCGGCTACTAAGTTCACGCTAGACAACCATTACATCACATTACCCACTGTCGAGTTCTCACGTCTATGAGGCAGCGCACTCCAGGCAAAATATACAGCAGCCGTCTAAGTCATGATGTTCATGAACCTGCTTAGTAATTTTCCTGTGTTGGAATGAACATTTAGCGAGACAGAAAATAAACTGTCAACGAATTATAAAATGACGGGAAAGAAAATCTTGGAACTGTGTGACATAAACGTAAGTTCATAGGCATGTCTCCCCATCTGAAATATGGTCTATTCAAACTTCGCTCCAGTCGCATAGGAGTGACGTCACCTGAGGACGAAAATGAGGTTTGCCTTAAATACACACTTTAACGTTAGTATCTTTGGCACTGGACGTGGTGAGTTGATGTCAGTCAAGAAGGTCTAAAAGGCAACAACTCAGAGACTTTAAACGACGACGAGCGTTAGGGCTACCACAAACTGGATGTTCTTTCTGCAAAATTTCTGATAGACATGACGAGAACGCAGACAATGTACATGATTGTAGGCAGCGGTGGTCACGAAAATGTATGGTCGAAAGAAGACCAGGCTCCGGACGGCCAAGTAGCAGTAACGGAGAGGGATGACCATCGTGTTTGTGTATGGCTCTGGCGCATCGTACTGAATCTGCAGCAGCAGTCTGAGCAGCTTGTGGCACCATAATGATCCGTTACGAATCGGTTACTTCAAGGAAAGCTCCGAATCAGACGCCCTGTATTGTGCATTCAGTGATTTCAAACTACCGCAATTTTCGAATTCACTGGCGTCAAATAAGAGCTAACTGGAGGGCAGGGACGAGGTCTATTATATTTTCTGATGAAAGCAGGTTTTGCCTCGGTGACAGTGATGCCCATTTGCTGGTTAGGAAGAGTCCAATTGAGGGCCTACAATCAATCTGTCAGCGTGCTATACACACTGGACCTACACCTGGAGCTATGTTCCACGTGCGATACCAAGAGTACTTTCGTGGTCACCCCAACCCTTACTGCAAATTTGTACGTCAGACTGATGATTCGACCTGTTGCGCTGCCATTCATGAACAGGGAGTGTTTTCTGACAAGATATCTATTGCCGACAAACCGTTGTTGTAGACGAACACGCTTTACGAAAATGGTTCCAATTGCTCTAAGCACTATGGGACTTAACATCTGAGGTCATCAGTCCCCTAGACTTAGAACTACGTAAACCGAACAAACATAAGGACATCACACGCATCAATGCCCGAGGCAGGATGCAAACCTGCGACCGCAGCAGCAGCGCGGTTCCGGACTGAAGCGCCTAGAACCACTCGGCCACAACGGCTGGCCATGCTTTATAGAGTGCCGACATGTCGCGTTGACATGCTCGATCACCAGATCTGTCTCCAGTCGAACACAATTTGGACATCATTGGACAACAACTCCAGCGTCATCCACAACCAGCATTAACCGTCCTTGTATCGGCCGATCAGGTCCAACAGGCATGGAACTCCATCCCCACAAACTGACATCCGCCACCTGTGCAACACAACGCATGTACGTTTGCATGCTTACATTCAACATTCTTCCGATACCACCGGTTATTAATGTAACAGCATTTCACATTTGCAATGGCTTATCTCGCTCTTGCATTAGCCTGTGATGTTGCAGGGTTACTCGTTTACAAATTCTATCCATACAAACGTATTCCCGAAATTTCATTGCTCTAGATTGTTTTTGGTGTTTCGATTTTTCCCATCCACTGTGTCTTTTGCAAAGTAATTTCATTTAATCCTGGCGATATGCCTGGAATGATTTTTCGATTTAAAACCCGCTATAATTGAATTTATGGAGGAAAAGAAGCTCAGGAACAAGAAGTACAACATCAGGAATGGATTGCAGACCTTGTATTTTAATTAGACTTCACAGTATATTGTCCACAGTAAGACATTGCAAAGCGTAAAACAATTTAGTTCTGATTTGATTGGGACGCATTTAAAAAGAAAAGGGCACAATAGAAGGGATAGTTTCTGATAAACACAGTCCAGTTCCCTAATCTCACTGAAGGTAAGTAAAATACAAGGTTTGAAGAATTTATTGTGAATCTGAAAGACCTGCAAGGATAGTTTTCTAAAGGTCTTCACGATAATACCAGTGTTACACATGTTTTCCATTCGCCATTTGTTGAAAATACACCAGTGCGTGTGCAGATGTAACTGATCGGCTAAGTAATCCCGATTCAAAAGACAAATTCTTTCATATTAAAATTGTTCATGACGTCTATGAAGTTTTCCCCAATTAGTGTTTATATGTCACCCTAACAAGGTTGCAAAAGTGGTACAATATTTCATCAGTGTAAGTGTGTGAAATACCTTTTTTCGGTTATGAAACTAAATAAGTCACGATGATGAGGTAACCAGAGCGTGAAAATCTGTCCCGTCTGTCCGTATTCAGACAGTCTGTACCATACGAAAAATTACGTGTATACATGTGGCTACCCACAACGCAGCCACCTCCTTATGACCTCAGTGTGTCAAAAACAATTAAGTAATGCTGAAAATTTGTTTTGTTTGTGATCTGTGCTGTTGAGAAATGTGAAATACTAAATCCAGTCGTATGCAGTGCCACTGCACTGTGATTTAAATGTGGTGTATTCACAGTTTCCCCCCTCTCTGTCTCAGAGAACTTGCCGTGAGGTGGGCGCAGCGTGCGCCTAGGGCACGCGCTACGGCTCTCGAGACAGGGCACACCTCACAAGGCGATATCTTGGTCGCTCCTGCTGTAGGCAGGACCGTAACTCGTCTAAAATAATGACGTGGTGCACCACTGTGTGCAGTTTTGTCGTTGCGCCACCAATGTTGGCAAGCCTTTCTCTGCTGCATCAAGAGAAAGCGCAACAATGGTCCTCATGCTGACAGTCCAGGGTGCTGCAGGCGTCATCGCACTGTCCATGGCGATATCTGTCTTGCTGCAACTTACCTCAATCTTGGTGACATGGCTTTATGATCCTACATGACAGAGCCAAGAATACACCTGTCCCCACTGGTACTAGTTACTTGGGGTCAGTCAGGTAGTGCATCTGCAGGTGAAGAGCATATCTGTCCCCTCAGGACCCAGTTACGTGGGATGGTTAAGGTTCTGCATGGCTTCCATAAACCCATAGATGCCTCATCATATGACAGTCGTGGGATCCTAATTAACATTAGCAACAATATCGTGAAGCCGCTATCCAGCCAAAGTGGATTTCAGACGCATGCTTCTCAACAGGGCACAATATTATCTTCTCACAAACAAACAATATTCAAATCCGATTTCGGAATGAGAAAACCGATTTCCTTGTATACAATGGAAGTACTGAAATAGTGCGCTTCATGGCAGTTTGACATTGTTGCAGGCATTTGGCATGATGCTGCACTTTTAATAGCCAGATGTGTGCACACCGTGCCGCTAACACAAATTTTCAATTCTTGGATGTTGATAATCAGGTAAGCTACTCAAGTGATTAACGAGACATGTTTTTAAATTCCTTTTGAATTCACACACTGAGGTGACAAAAGTCATAAGATACCTCCTAATATCGTGTTGGACCTCAGTTTTTCTGGAATAGTGCAGTCATTCGGCTTGGCATGGAAGATCCCAGCTGACATATTGAGTCATACTACCTCTATAGCTCTCCATAATTTCGAAAGTGTTTCTGGTGCAGGATTTTTTACACTAACTGTTCAAAAATGGTCCAAATGTCTCTGAGCACTATGGGACTCAACTGCTGTGGTCATCAGTCCCCTAGAACTTAGAACTACTTAAACTTAACTAACCTAAGGACATCACACACATCCATGCCCGAGGCAGGATTCGAACCTGCGACCGTAGTACACTAACTGTCCTCTCGATTATGTTCCACAAACGATCGATGGGATTCACGTCGGGCGTTCTTTGTGGACAAATGATCTTTCGAACTATCCAGAATGTTTTTCAAACCAGCCGCGAACAGTTGTGGCCTGGTGACATGGCGCTTTGTCTTCCATAAAAATGAAGCCCATGAATGGCTGCAAATGGTCTCCAAGTAGCCGAACATAGCCTTTTTCAGTCAATGATCGGTTCAGTTTGACCAGCGGAACCAGTTCACTCCATGTAAACTCAGCTCACAACATTACAGAGCCACCAGCAGTTTGTACAGTGCCTTGTTGACGAGCTTGGTCCATGATTACCTGAGGTCTGTGAAATATTCGAACCCTACAATCTCCTCTTACCAACTCCAATAGGGATTCATCTGACAATGCAACGGTTTTCCAGCCGTATAGGCTCCAATCGATGTTGTCACGAACCCAGGAGAGGTGTTGCATGCGGTGTCGTCCTGTTAGTAAAGGCACTACGTCCGTCGTCTGCTGCCACAGCTCCTTAACACTAAATTTCACAGCCTGTCCTAACGCATACGCTGGTCGCACGTCTCACACAGATTTTTGCGGTTATTTCAATCTGTATTTGCTTGTCTGTCAGCGCTGACAACTCAGCTCAAATGCCGCTGTTCTCGGTCGTTAGGTGAAAACCGCCGGTCACTGTGTTTTTCACCATGAAATGTCGTGTGGCTAGGGCCTCCCGTCGGGTAGACCGTTCGCCTGGTGCAGGTCTTTCGATTTGACGCCACTTCGGCGACCTGCGCGTCGATGGGGACGAAATGATGATGATTAGGACAACACAACACCCAGTCCCTGAGCAGAAAAAATCTCCGACCCAGCCGGGAATCGAACCCGGGCCCTTAGGATTGACAGTCTGTCACGCTGACCATTCAGCTACCGAGTGCGGACTTTTTTCACCATGAGAGGTAATGCCTGAAATTTAGCATTCTCTGCACACTCTGTGGATCTCGAAATACTAAATTCACCAACGATTTCCGAAATGGATTGTCCCATGCATCTAGCTTCAACTACCATTCCTATTTCTGTTAATTCCCGTTGTTCGGCCACAATGACGTCGAAAACCTTTCCACGTGAATCAACTGGAACAAATGACAGCTCCGCCTAAGCACTGTCCTTTTACACCTTGTGTAAGCGATAATACCGCCATTTATACATGTGCATATCACTATGAGTGACTTATGTCACCTCAGAAGAAGTGTTATTTGTCCGTAAATAAACGTCGCTTTCTAGCACCACGCTGAAATTTTCTCAGTATCTTATTTTCTCGCCGTTTTACTGTTCAGGATTGAATTCTAAGTGACGCAGTCTTCAGTAACACATGTATAGGGAATCTAATCTGGTGACGGTAGTTCGTTCACAGCGCGCGTGACGTCGAGTGGTGTTAATTTGGAGAACCCTTGCGCGGAAGACCCACAGCTCCGGAGCCACATTTTCCAGGCAGACGCAGATTTATTGTGGTGTAGGGCGGGGCATAAATCCTGGGGGAAGGCCAACCGCCAGCCGCAGCCCCTGGAGCCTGCCGAAGAGGCAGCTCCACCTCCAGCACTGTGCGGCCGCGGCAGCAAGGCCATGCGTCTGTTTTGTGATGACTGATCACTACTACCTCTCACCGATTATACGACGAATATCTACACATTTTTAACTATCAGCTCGAAAAAGCTACGAAATGAAGTTATAGTTTGTTTCCACGTAGGCCTCCAGTCCCTGTACGGAATGAAGTCCTCTCTCCATAGTACCTTAGCGTACTGCCAGAGGAGACACCACAAAATGCTGCAGCCGATCAATAAGGTGAATTGTTGTCCTTTATTACTTTTCTGTTTATGAAGGGGAACTATCCTGAGTTCATGGAAGTATGTGGCAATAATGCACCATTACGTGACACAGTGGTAAGGTTCCAGTGTTGCCAAACACGTCTCCACAACAAACACGGAGTGGCATGAACCGGGAATCGCAAGAGAACTGGGGGCCCTGGTACTCGAACATCAACCTACGACATTCGG
Organism: Schistocerca americana; assembly: GCF_021461395.2. NCBI lineage: Eukaryota > Metazoa > Arthropoda > Insecta > Orthoptera > Acrididae > Schistocerca > Schistocerca americana. The sequence goes on from NC_060122.1 coordinate 684,683,302, forward strand.
GGCGATAGTGTGAAAATTTAAAATATGTCATGCATTGGTTTGCAACGTCCTGAACAGCATTTGGAACGTGACAGACGTCACCACCCGATAAGTTCCGCGACTGACAAGAAGAGGTAGGGGCATAAATGTTACAGCTTTGTTAGACATATCTAGATTTCATTAGCCATAAAGTCACCATTAACGAGTGCTAGGCGTGTCGCTATGACCCCGAAGCTAAGAGCAAAGCAAGCAGTGAATACAAACAGATTCTCTACCACCGACAATAGCTAAGTCTCAACAATCATCTGCCGATGTGTTGCTGAGAGTTTGTCGGAATCAATATAATCTGTTCCCAACAGGGTGTGCTCGTGAGGGACAAACCGTCACAAAATAATTTTATCTAACACTCCTTATGAGGTTACTAGAGGCTCTCAAGACGTAGTACCGCAGGAGTCTCCGCGACAAAACGCCAGCTAACAGTCTCGCATGCTTCTTCTTGGGATATCAAATTATGCCTCACCTCTGGTATTCTCTTGACGTGGCAACAGTGACTGCATTCCCTTTCCTTAGATGGAGAAACCATTGTGTGGCAGGCATTGCCAGAATGAGGACGCGGGCAGCCTAAATTAGCATGGCCGGACGCGGGCTTGAACTGTCGTCCTCCCTCATGCTTGTAAAGCTTGCTAACCACTGCACCATGTCACAGCTTGATGTTCTAGTTGCAAAATTACCTGAATAACCAAAATACGAACATCTACAGCCAGAATGTGATTTTAACTCTGCAGCGGAGTGTGCGCTGATATGAAACTTCCTGGCAGATTAAAACTGTGTGCCGGACCGAGGAGACCTTCGCAGGAGAGCTTCTGTAAAGCATGGAAGGTAGGAGACGAGGTACTGGCAGAAGTGAAGCTGTGAGGACGGGGCGTGATTCATGCTTGGGTAGCTCAGTTGGTAGAGCACTTCCCCGCGAAAGGCAAAGGTCCCGAGTTCGAGTCTCGGTCCGGCACACAGTTTTAATCTGCCAGGAAGTTTCAAACATCTACAGCCTTGGACTCATAGTCACACATCGTTGGGATAAATATCGTTCAGTTACTGTCAGTCGCTTCAATAACCATCTTTTGCAGTGTCTAGCCCGTACGAGACGTGCAGGAAGAGAGTCATTGAGGTTGTGGAAGGTACCGACGGTAGAGTCATGCCGACTACATTGCCGTGGCGAGCTGCGCTATTTTTCTCGGTTGCGGATCCATTGCCCGAGCAGTCTGATCCAGAAGATCAAATAGATTCTATTGTGTTTAGATCTGAGGCTAGGGGTGTACTGTAAACTAATCTTGTTGCTCCTGTACAAAAACGTGTACACTGCGAGTTGTGTGGGACGTTGCAGAGTCGTGCTAGTAGCTGACATAATGCCGAGGAAAAACGAATTGCATGTGAGGTGGACATGGTCCATACGGATAGATACACACCTGTCTCGATCCACTGCGCCTTCTAGAATCACGAGTTATATCAGGGAATGCCACGAAATCATTTTCCTTCTTCCAGCCGGTCTCATTCCTATCACCGTTGGTGGGTGTTTGGTTTCCAACTTTTCATGCCGATGGAGCATCTGAAAAGGCCATCTGTCGGCACTCAGCGGACGTACAGTTGCGGAATTGGTCGCCGCTGAACGGCGGTCAGCATGGGGGCGTGAACCAGTTGCCTGCTATAGACACACATTCGCAGCAACGTTCCTTGAACGGTTGTTGAGAAGACACTTGTGGTAGCCACTAGCGAACGGTTAACAAACTTAGCCGTTACGAAAATATTTCCGTCGCTGGCCCAAAAGCCAACGATAACGTCCTTTCGGACGTCAGATGAAGCGCTCTGCTTCCATATTACGACCACGACTGCACTGTTTGCTATGTCCCGCAGACACTCTTTATGTACCTTCAACCGCTAGTACTGTCACCTGTTGCCTGTTAATGGTTATTGCACGTTTACGTCGCACGTAGGCTGTGGACACAGTCCGTGTATGTGTCCCGGTGAAAGAGAAATATGTAGAAGAGTGTCATACTAGCAGCTTGAGTTGTTTAGTTGGTTGATTTGGAGGAAGGGGACCAAACAGTGAGATCATCGATCCCAACGGATTAGGGAAGGACGGGGAAGAAAGTTGGCCGTGACAATCAAAGGAACCATCGCGGAATTTGCCTGAAGCGTTCCCCAAGGTACTGTTATGGACTCTTTGCTGTCCCTTATCTATATAAACGATTTGAGAGACAATCTGAGCAGGCGTCTTAGGTTGTTTGCAGATGACGCTGTCGTTTAGCGACTAATAAAGTCATCAGAAGATCGAAACAAATTGCAAAACGATTTAGAAAAGATATCTGAATGGTGCGAAAAGTGGCAGTTGACCCTAAATAACGAAAAGTGTGAGGTCAGCCACATAAGTGCTAAAAGAAATTCATTAAACTTCGGTTACACGATAAATCAGTCTAATTTAAAAGCCGTAAATTCAACTAAATACCTAGGTATTACAATTACGAACAAGTTAAACTGGAAGGATAAACAGAAAATGTTGTGGGGAAGGCTAACCAAAGACTGCGTTTTATTGGCAGGACACTTAGAAAATGTAAAAGAACTACTAACGATACTGCCTACACTACGCTTGCCCGTCCTCTTTTAGAATACTGTTGCGCGGTGTGGGATCTTTACCAGATGGGACTGAAGGAAGACATCGAAAAAGTTCAAAGAAAGGCAGCACGTTTTGTATGATCACGAAATGTGGCAGAGAGTGTCACAGAAATGATACAGTATTTGGGATGGACACTATTAAAAGAAAGGCGTTTTTCGTTGCGACGGAATCTTCTCACGAAATTCCAGTCACCAACTTTCTCCTCCGAATGCGGAAATATTTTTTTGACACCGACCAACATAGGGAGGAACGATCACCACGATAAAATAAGGTAAATCAGAGCTCGTATGGAAAGATATATGGGTTCATTCTTTCTACGCGCTATACGACATTGGAATAATACAGAATTGTGAAGGTGGTTCGGTGAACCCTCTGCCAGAAACTTAAACGTGATGTTGCAGAGTATCCATTTAGATGTAGATGTAGAAACCACGGAAAACCTAAATCATCATAGCCGGATGCGGGTTTGAACCGTCGTCCCCCCAAACGCGTGTCAAGCTTGCTAACCACTGCGCCATCTCGCATTTTCTTGACGTTATAATTACAACCTAGTCTTTCCCCGTACTTTTGCTTTTAGAAATCAGCTGACGTTCTGTTACGCACTATAGTGCCTTTGACGAATAATTTCATCATGTATAAAGTACATATATGATACGTCTGTATCGATCTGTAATGTTTAAGCTGGCGGCAGTGCTTTAAACTTGAACCTCTTCAGCACGCGCTGTTGCTGCCGGTCGGTGGTCATACGCCACGCTAGCCCGATAATGGAAAAAAGACTTGGTCAGTAAACAGGGAAGGGTCGCTAGTAGTCAGCGAGACGTGAAGGTGGCCCAGGATCGTGGATAGTGATGATTTTTGAAGGTGGCAGCTTTTACTGTTAGGAGGTGGCTATTTTGTGGGTAGCCACATGTATAGTCGTCACCTCCAAACCGGAGGTCGTCACCTCCAAACCCGTTGAAGAACGTCGGATGCGGGGGAGTCACGTTTAATTCCGCCACGAATGTACTTCACTGAAGTTTACCTACGCGCGAGTCTGTGTGATAGTTATCACCTTCGTATAAAGGAAGTTACTGGTGAGCTCCCGTCTGCCATATTTCATACTAGTGGGCTAACGAAATGAACGAACTTAATTCGATATTGCAGAGCCTGTGTTGTTCAAAATTACGACGCAGTGTTCCTCTGGGCATGCAGTCATGTCCGAAAGAACAGGCACTGCGACGACTATAGCCTTTATGAAATACATGAAACGTATTCGCACTTGCTATTATGGACAACCATCTCCTGTATGATGGAATGACGACAGCGAAAATTTATGCCGGACCGGGACTTGAAAGCGAATTTGGCACTTTTCGGCATTTGCGTTCTTGAGTGATAAATGGAAAGAAGTCGTAATTGGAAACCCGTTTTAAACTGTACATTTTCGAAGACTTCAAATATACGCATTTATTTAAGATGCTGTTTTACGTGCGGTAACCTGGTTGCCTTCCTGTTTTAGACTTCTACAACGTAGCTGTATTCTACCCATGTAAATTGGTGGGCACGACGTCTCGCTCCAGATGCTGAATGTAAATACCGGATTTTGCTCTTTTTTCACGCCGGTTTCAGCTTTCTTCGCCGGTGAACCGTCGATTGTAATGCTACTATTTTGCTTTGCTGGTATTTCAAAATGGTTCCCAATAAGTGGTCTGAGCTGTCTTTTGGTGCGCATTTGAATAGTTCTGGGTCATTTTATTGGGGCCTCTGAAGCTACTTTGCATTATTTGTGTTTTTAAAATACTTTTGATAAGTGGTCTAATCGGTTATGTCCGCATTTAAATAATTCTTTTGCATTGTTAATTGCTGGTGTCTTCGAAACTATTTTAATCCTTTTTAAATGCCATCGTTTGTTGGCACTTCTGAATTATCTTGCACTGCTTAAGTATAAAATAATTCTGACAACTGGTCTAATCTATTGAGTGCGTGTAAATTATTGCTTATTTTGTTCCCGATCGATGCGTTTGTAACATTTCGGCTTTATGGGCGTCACAGTGCAATAATTATTTTATTTTAATCAAGGTCCTCTGGCTACCAGTGTGAGTGATGTAAATTTAATGTACTGAAATAAAATGGTTTAATCTCTCTGCTCAGTCAGGACCCACGTTAGTTTAGCACTACCGAATGCCCGTATCCTTATACCATTTCAGTATATGGCAATTAAATGAGATTATTCAGTTTAGGATTACATCGAATAACTTCTTCCACTTTTTATGTTACGCCTTGTTTGTTTACTGAAACAAATACGGCACTACATCATAAAAGAAATTGAAATTCTGGAGGAAAATAATCCGCTAAAGGGGAGATTCTCATCTAATTCGTAAAAACACAGATTCCATGTGCAGCCAGCAACGTATATACAGTACTGACACACTGCACAAACCAACAATAAAGATGCTTGCATAATTGACTGATACGAAGTACTTACGCACATTGCTTTTCCAGGGCACTTTACAATAATCCTATGCGCATGCGTCAAGTGTGCGTAGGAACTACTAAAAGAAGATAAACACCTGGATTAAAGGTGACAAGGGTAACATGAATAAATTGGGAGTAGTAGTTCACGTACTGGGATAAGAAAACTGCCCAATTCGATTCTCCGATGCCATCATGCAGCCGTTATCATGCCAGAATGTACGGAGAGGCCATAAAAATTTGAAACACAGTGACATCTTAATATAAAAAAACAACTGAAAGAAGGTAAGGCGTGAGTCGTAGTTCCAAATAAAGCAAACACCACTAACTCTTCTCATGTAGAAGCCCCGTAACACACTTTGGTACGACTCCGTGATTTTAGAGAGCGTTGGGGAACCGTGAAAACTCAAAAGTTCCATGATTAACAATAAAAAGTGGGGTAGTGCTTATGACGCAGTTGCGCTGTCATGACCGTTGAAATGCACCCTCTTTAATTTCAAGGCTTTTATCACGCCAAGTATATTTCGACTTTAATAGTTATGCTAACGTATTTTAATCTGCTGCCTATGCTGACACTGACAAAACCCGCGTATGAGTTGCAGGTTTTCCACTGTACTTCTGGAGTTCACATTATAGGGGGATACGGAATCGGATTTTGAGTGAAAAAATCGATTTTCGTGTTATTGGATTATTAGATTCCTCCAAGTTTCCCCTTTAAAATGACATATCAACTATGGCCCTAATATCTTTACAGATTTGTGCGATTCGGTACTGCGCTTTTGTGATACAATTCCTTCATAGCTGACCATAAACTTCTTGCAGTAGATTCACATGACATGAATTCAAATATCCCGTTTTCCAGCGACTCTTTATAAACTATTTGTCCGAAATTGTTTGTCTCTGATTTCGTTATTGACTCTTTGATTTTTTGTCTTTCGATTGTCTGCATACAGTGTGCTACACGAAAGTTGTTGTTGTCGAGCTTTTGTTTCATTTTCCGCAGTGGAAACGCCTAGAGCTAGAGCAAAAGTGTTCAAAAGAGTGTCTAACGGCAAAAGAAAAGAAACGATGATTCACTAGCAAAGCGAAGAATTCCTTCATCATCGCTGAAGAAAGTGAGTCTATTTACTTCCGATTTTCAGAACGAACTTACCCCAAATGAAAGCAGTGATTCTCATAAAAAAAAATCAGATCTGGAAGAGAAATATAATTTATTTGATGAAGGGAAGGAAGAGTATATGACCAGAAAATTGATTCAAGAATATAAAAAATCAGGTCTAAATGTAAACATGAATAAAACAAAGTACATGGTAATTGGTGGAGTGAGTGGAGACTTAATATTAGAAGAAGGGATGGGAACAATAACAGCTACTGAGGAATATAAATATTTAGGTGTGAAAACTACAAATGATGGGAAACAGGACAAAGAAATTAGATCAAGAATAAATTCTGGAAAGACGCCAATCTCTTTATTGAATGGAATTCTCTGGGACAAACACATAACAACTGATAACAAAATAAGGATTTTTAAAACAATAGTTAGGAGCATTATTACATATGGTTCAGAAGTGTGGACAACAAAATGGCAACTGAAATCAAAATTATTAGCCACAGAAATGGATTTCTGGAGACGTTCAGCAAGAATATCAAGACGAGAAAGAATAAGAAATGAAGTAACCAGAGACGAGATGAAATGTAAAAATTCAATTATTGATTTCATCGAGCACAAACAACTTAAATGGTATGGACACATCAGACGAATGGAACAGGAAAGGATACCAAAATGCATAATCGACTGGGTACCAATTGGAAGAAGAAAAAGGGGACGACCACCTGATGCATGGATACAGGGGGTTCAGTCAGCAACGAGGAAGAACAACATTCCTGAAGATTTATGGACAAATAGAGAAGAGTGGAGAACAATAATTAGTGACTTACTGTAATCTAGAATATGTGCTGGAAAAATGTACTCACATTGTAAATCCAGAATAATAATAATGAAGGGAAGGAAGTTTTTAAACTCATTGATATGAATACATTGCGCTAAGCTCTTGACAACGGTGTGTGCCGCAGAAAATATCAAGGAAACGTTTCTCTTAAAGTAGAATAGCCTGTTGACCTGTCTGCCCCGTTTAATTTAATATGCAGTGTTTGTAAATACAGCTATAAGTTTCCAAGCTCTAATTCGGTAACTGTAAATAACGGATACAAGAAAACTGAACTTCATAGTGTACATATTAGGTTAGCCTATCCGTTGCGAGCTACTGGTAAGATCAAGAAAGCAGGTGACATGCTATGTGGATGTTCTAAATCTTTGTAGTGTACCTTCAAAGTTTGGTACTTACGACTATGTACTTGGATCTGCAGTTGAAGTTGTAGCATGGAAGTCAATGCAGGAAGCTTTGGAAGGAGCAGTGAAAGAAAATCATGACGATCGCTACCTTTGGTGGCACGTGGCAATAAAGGAGTCACATCTCCAGCAATAGTATTGTCACACCTACTAGTGTTGAAACTGCAAAGGTTACTGAAGTCGCAATAATGTCAAAGTACTGTAGATGCATCGATAGGCTGAAAAATTAACATGGTGGTGATCTTGTCGCTAATTAATATGTTAGAAATGGTGGCTTGGAGGTTTGTGGGGTGAAAAAGAAATTCATCGCTCTTCTGAGTGGCATAATATTCACTATAACCAGTATCTGGGAGACGGTGACTTTAAAACATTCAAAGAAGTTTTGGAAATCAAACCATATGGAACAGCGTAAATATAAGCAAATTTATAATGTGTAGGACAAGTGCAGAAGAGAATGGATGACAGTTTGAGAAGATTGAAATCAATTATGGAAGGAAAAACCTAGGTGATGGGAAAATCTTGGTTGAGAAAGGAAGACTGACTGATCCCTTGATAGACCACATTCAGAATTGCTGTGACCTAACAATCAGGCAAAATGTAGGCAATCTTGAAGGAATGAGGAAGGCTATATGGGCTTTTTATTTCCACGCCGCATCCACAGATGAGCATCTGGAACACGGTTGTTCCCCCAAACGGTGGAAAGAGCTGGTGAAAATATAATAGCGGACCAATAACCGGAGAGAAATACAATCGTCACCGCAGTCTACCAGCAGCCATCATGAAAGAAAAAATAGGCCAAGTTCAGAGATCTGGCTGACACAAGTCTTCTGATGAGATGCCTAGATGGAAGAGCGGAGAACACCAACGAGTGCTTGATTAGTGTGACATAGTATCGCCTCCCAAAAACAGTATTTGTTGGTATTAATATACTGCCTTTTGAAGTGTATGGTGCTGTGGCAACCTACAATCTTGAGAATATTACTAAATGCCAGGTCCCTGCAAAGTTGGGTTTGCATATTGGTTCCCGAAATATGTTGCGCTATGTTGACTTTAAAGTGGCACAGACTAACGCATGCAGATAATATACTCAAGACATTAGTGAAAAAATCAAGGCAGGTGCAAATGGGTGGGAAAAAGAGACTTTAAGATGATTATGAAGACTACGAGGGAGGTATTAACTACGGATCAGGAATGTTTTAATTTTCTTTCTCTGTTTCCTGTAAGTTCAATTTTCACTTCTGGGAACTTTATCTCAGCTGCTATTGAACACAGAAGCCTTAAATTTTTATGACATAGTCATATTGGTTTCTTGTACATACTGAAAGAATGGTTTTTGAATTATCTGATTTACAAAGGTTTAGAGGATATAATGTAGCGAAAAGTGATGGAAAACTTTGCTGTGAGGCAAATATAAAATATCTCTGTAAGTAATTACTTTGACAAAAAACTGTAGTTTTAGTATTATTAAAACATATCAATGCACACACGATAAAATTTTTTTCTCTCCAGCCCCAGTAGTTTGTGAGAAATTATGCCCTATATTAAGCATAATTAACATTGCGGGCATAGAAGGTTCCTTATCCACTTCTGCTACCTACGCTGACAGTACAAAAGCTGCATGTGATTTGCAGTTTTTCCACTGTACTTCTGGACCTCACATCTGTGATAGCTTCCCCTAGACCCACCATGGCTGTGATAAATTCTTATAAGGAACGCTATCACATTACATTTTTTCTTATGCTGATGTGCGGGTTATAACATGTGACCACAACAATTTGTATTGTTATGTAGCTTGTTATGTCCAAGGGGCATAACTAACTAGTCTCTAAAGAATAAAATGAAGCGTTTATTTCAACAGTCAGCGCTGGAAAATAACTTTTAGTAAGAAATACAGGCAGTTACTTATGGAGCTACAACACTTTATTTCGGAGTCATAAGCAACTTAGATTGGGTAATTCTTTGCTCAAACTTCATTTACAGTTACGTGTAACTCGTACTGGTGACTAGTTTTGAACGTTGGCATTCATTAAAGTGATATAATGCGCACTGTTGTTAATAATGCAACAGTCGATTAAGTTTGAAAATTGATTAACTATGTCTTTTGTTAATAGTGCAGTGAGCCTTGTTTTGGAAGACGATTAAGTATGAAAAGTCATTAACTATCTCTTCACAGCGTCTGAGTATGTCTTCCGTAGTAATAGAGGAAATGTTTGGCACAGATAGGTCTCACACCAAAGCCTAACGCCCATAAAACAATTATTATCAAATATATGATAGCCGGCTCCGAAAGCTTACATTGTAGTATCTTGAAATGCCTCTTGGCAGAGAAAAGTGAAAGATTAGCACTAATCGGTCAGTACGAATAGTGATTGTATTGAGGAATGTTAAAACTTCTTCTAGCTAGACATATAAGCTTTCAGAGGGAGTATATCAACATATTAACGATAGTTTGAGCAACATAGCTTTTGCATAGGTAGGTTTATTTAACTTTTTGATTCCTTTTATTAATATTAAAGCTTAACCCAGCGTTCCCCCGAAATGCGAAACGCCTCACATAAGCAACAGGCTGTATGTTAAAAATACGATATAGTTTGTCGTTATTCTGAAACGATCGTACGGCATTGTTGGCCAGGAGACCCCATGGGGGGTGTTCGGCCGCCGAAATTGCAAGTCCTTTTTAGCTGACGCCACTTCGGCGACTTGCGAGTCAATGATGATGAAATGATGATGAAAGACACACACAACACCCAGTCATCTCGAGCAGATAAAATCCCTGACCGCACCGGGAATCGAACCCGGAACCCCGTGCGAGGGAAGCGAGAACGCTACCGCAAGACCACGAGCTGCGGACGTTGTTATTCTGAACGATTATAGCACTGAAGTAGCATTTTTGGCCAATAGTCCCACAAAATATCTGTTGCTTTTATGTATTTAAACCTAACAAATCATTAATTTTCCATAATTAGTCACGTGATCAAAAACGCTGTGATATTGGTTGCAGCTCTGTTGCCATCACAGACTAGGACATGACGAAGCTACACGTGTTATAGGAGTGTCAGCCGATGTTATTCATGTTTTTCCGTACTTTCCCTGGAAACGGTTTAGCTATTTAGTGATGGAAAACGCATTTACAACTTTTAAGTAACGATGGAAAATACGACTGTGAAAGCTTCCGAAATTTGATTCATTTATGGTCTCTTCGTCTTTCAAAAATACATATTTTTATAATACCAAAACAAAAGTGAAAACTGCATTCTGGGACGGAAATACTGAGTCACAGCAATAAGTCGCTAAGTTTTTCATTCAGAAGATAACTCTGACTGTTAATTGCCGTGGTTATTGTCAGTATTACGACTGTTTTCAGCTACTGCTTTCCCCAATTTCACATTTTCAGACTGGGTAATAACGCTCAGGGGGAACTGCACAGCATCATCGTATCTGCCTTCAACAGCTTTACGCATTACAGTTTTTCTGTTCTTCTAGGTCATTAATTTAAACCACCGGAAAATCACGTCTATAAAATTTACTGCAGAAGAACGTTAAAATATTTGTTTTTCTACTGCATACTTAGCTGCTGCTGAAAAACTGTGATTTAAAAGTACTGAAGCAGGACCGCTTTCATTTTATCGTAATGTCCTGGCCTTATTACATTTTGTCGTAAGTTTCAAGCAATGTTCAGTTTGCCTCTTTGTCAAAATCATATAGCTTTACAAGAGGCTCAGTGGAGATAGTTGGAACTGGCCAGTTATTTCCTTCAGCGACTTATTTGGGAAGAATAACGGAGTCGGAAATATTTAAATGCTTTCTCAGATTCTTCAGAATAAGAGCTACATCAGGCATGAAATACAGTTTCTCAACACCACCGGGTGATTCATCCCAAGCTGATCAGGTGAAAAAGGAAGCTAATAAATGAAAACGGATATTAAAATGTAATATGATATACAATTTAAAGCTCTTACGCAACTGTATTGTGAATAAAATAAAAAAAGGGACAGGAAAGAAAAAGGAAAAATGCTGTCAGTGAGATTCGATCTTGTAAACATGGCATTAGAGGTTCAGCACACTGCTTCTAGGGCTACAAGCAACAACGTGTTCGTCACCACTGTCTCATTTGGATCTCTATAAGCGGAGTTGCAACCATATTTTAAGCTGCTTCTCGTTCTTTGGAATATTGAAAAACAATTCTTCAGGAGCTTTTACATACGTATTTGTACAATGTGGTACTACAGACCATTTGTAGCAGATTTTCCGAAATGTACATTCCAAAACAAGACATCGCTGTGGATGAGCTTCACGGCAGTGGGAGTAGCGTGCTAGCCAGTGAACTCTCAGGTATCACATGACTCAAATAAAGTGCTTCAGCAGGCTTTCTAATAATTTTAATATCATTTTCATTTGATTTTTGAACACTGAAATCCATGGGATAAAAGCACGCTATGAGCATAAAACGGCATAATTAACCATTTAAGAGGATTTCCATGGAACAGTCAACTACCCTGACGTATGAGGATTATCACTTTAAACGTGTATCAGACCAGTGGTCAAATGGTTTCAGTCCACGCTCACGAAGCATTCCGATACGCGAGAACCCCGTTAAATCCCAGGCCTGGAGGTGGCCGGAATTCAACTTCACAAACTTTGTTTTTGCGTTATGATCCTCTCCAACGGGATAGAAAAACAAAATCGCTCAAAAGAAGGAACCCCTCTGGACCTGATGGGATACCAGTTCGATTTTCCACAGAGTACGCGAAGGAACTTGCCCCCCTTCTTGCAGCTGTGTACCGTAGGTCTCTAGAAGAGCGTAGCGTTCCAAAAGATTGGAAAAGAGCTCAGGCCATCCCCGTTTTCAAGAGGGGACGTCGAACAGATGTGCAGAACTATAGACCTATATCTCTAACGTCGATTAGCTGTAGAATTTTGGAACACATATTATGTTCGAATATAATGACTTTTCTGGTGACTAAAAATCTACTCTGTAGGAATCAGCATGGGTTTCGAAAAAGACGATCGTGTGAAACCCAGCTAGTGCTATTCGTCCACGAGACTCAGAGGGCCATAGCCACGGCTTCCCAGGTAGATGCCGTGTTTCTTGACTTCCGAAAGGCATTTGATACAGTTCCCCACAGTCGTTTAATGAACAAAGTAAGAGCATGTGGACTATCAGACCACTTGTGTGATTAGATTGAACAGTTCCTAGATAACAGAACGCAGCATGTCATTCTCAATGGAGAGAAGTCTTCCAAAATAAGAGTGATTTCAGGTGTGCCGCCGGGGACTGTCGTAGAACCGTTGCTATTCGCAATATATATAAATCACCTTGTGGATGGCATCGGAAGTTCACTGAGGCTTTTTGCGGATGATGCTGTAGTAGATCGAGAGCTTGTAACAATGGAAAATTGTACTGAAATACAGGAGGATCTGCAACGTATTAACGCATGGTGCAGCGAATGGCAATAGAATCTCAATGTAGACAAGTGTAATGTGCTGCGAATACAGGAGAGAAAGATCCTTTATCATTTAGCTACAATATAGCAGGTCACCAACTGGAAGTAGTTAATTCCTTAAATTATCTGGGAGTAGGCTTTAGGAGTGATTTAAAATGGAATGACCATATAAAATTAATGGTCAGTAAAGCAGATGCCAGACTGAGATTCATTGGAAGAATGCTAAGAAAATGAAGTCCGAAAACAAAGGAAGTAGGTTACAGTACACTTGTTCGCCCACTGCTTGAATACCGATCACGGATGTGGGATTAATATCAGATAGGGTTGATACAAGGTATAGAGAAGATCCAACGGAGAGCAGCGCGCTTCGTTACAGGATCATTTAGTAATCGTGAAATCGTTACGGAGATCATAGACAAATTCCAGTGGAAGACTCTGCAAGAGAGACGCTCAGTAGCTCGGTACGGGTTTTTGTTGAAGTTTGGAGAACATACCTTCAACAAGGAGTCAAGCAGTATGTTGCACTCTCCTACGTATATCTCGCGAAGAGACCACGATGATAAAATCAGAGAGATTAGAACCCACGCAGGGCCATACTGACAATCTTTCTTTCCACGAACAATACGAGACTGAAATAGAAGGAAGAACCGATAGAGGTACCTAAAGTACCCTCTGCCACACACCGTCAGGTGGCTTGCGGAGTATGGATGTAGATGTAGATCTAGAACGCCAACAAGGTGTACCTATTTTGTATATTTTCGTAATTTTTAGGAAGTATAAATAACTGTTATTTTCCGTTAGTCCTATTTACTTGTACGTTTTATTATGTATGGTCAGTTGACGCAGTATGTATTACAGAAGAGCAACATGTTTTTAATATATTTTACAAGTTTTAGAAAGTTATCTAAATTTTTATGTAGCTTTCTGTGTAAGGAAGTTGCATAATCGAGTAAAACTATTAGGTTGGCGCGTAAGTTCGTAGCATTTTTGTTTTGTATATTGGTTGTCCGGTTGGTATGAGTTATTTGTCGATTGTCATTTTTGATTTGTAGTTCAGTGTGCTATTTGATTTTAAATAAATCTTCATTTTGTCGTTAAAAGTGGAGTTGTGGACGCTAGACAGTGCAGTACCAAGTGGAGAAATCTGAACTTTTCGGTCATAGTCTTCCGTTTGAGTTCAGTAGAGGGGTGACAGCAGCCGAGGCAGCCAGAAACATTTGCGCCGTATATGAGGATAATGCCACTGGACAGAGCACCGCAAGTAAATGTTTTCTTTTTTTTTCTTTTTAAGGAGGATCGTTTTGACATAAGTGACTCTCCACAATCAGGAAAGCTTTAGGGGTTTGATGAAGATCGTTCGAACGCATTAATCCACAATGATACACGTCACTGTACACGAGAACTGGCAAATGAACTGTGATCATTCCGTCATGGTACCACATTTGCATACTATGGTGAAGGTTCAAAAATCGGATAAATGAGTACACCACGCTCCAAGCCAACATCACAAAAATCTGCGGGAGGTCGTATGTGAATCTCCGCTTGCTCGTCATCAATTGGCTTATGAACAACACCAATCATTTCTACCCTGTATCCTTATTGGTGCGAGAAATGTTGTCTTTATGTTGGCATAAGGAAAAGAAAGGAAAAGCTGAGCCCAAACAAAGTAGCAGCTCCCCAAACAAAGACCTGTGCGCACACACAAGAAATAACGTTCGCACCTGGTAGAAAAGCGACAGTGTGGTGTACTAGGAATTGTTTCCCCGAGATGTAACCATCACTGCAGACATTCGTTTTCAATAACTTAGGCGTCTTGCAGACGCAGTCCAAGAACAACGACCAGGAAGACTCAATGGAGTGATGCTACTCCATGATAATGTCCGCCCGCTTTCTGCTAGACTCACAAAGAGCGCTATACAAGAGATGGGTTGGTAAGTCATTTCACATCCATTTTATTCACCTGATTTTTCGCTTTCGGATTTCCACCTTTTCCGCTCTATCGAACAAACTTTAAGGAACTTCCTTTCTGGATGAAAATGCGCTCCGAATATCGCTCGACGAGTCCTTCGGCTAAAAACCGACGTGATTTCTACAGTTATGGAATCGAAAAGTTTCCCCAGCGTTGGCGGTTGTTGTAAATAGTGAAGGAGAATATATTATTGACGACTAAATCCTCTGTTATGTGTATTGTTGTGTTTATTAAACTTACGGAGAAACGATGCTAATTTATGCACCAAAGTAATACATTGCGGAATTACGTTGTATATAAAAATATTAAATATCTCTTACAATGCAGGCATAACAGGAAGTATTGACACAATATATTATTAACATGCTGCGATAATACACTTCCAAGCCAAGGGAAAACCCAGTTCTATATAGGACAAGAAACAATAACAAAATAAAATAATACAGAAGAAAATTAAATTGAACTGTTCACTTAGGAGTTAGGTTTACTTAAAACCCTTTGTATTCCACATCATAATATTTACGTGTATCAGAGAAGTCCCTGATTTTCTCTGCCGATAGAGGAAGAAACTCTTTATAAATGAATGGAAACCTCATAACGAGTATAGGTATGTTGACATGAGATTGATTTTCTCTCGTTTTTAGCAGAAAATAACGTACTGTGGGTTGAATGATGTTACGACCAAGCGGCAGATTGCAGCGGGATAATCTGCATTGATATTCAACCATCTAACTAGTAATTTTCGAGCTGGGCCAGACTTCATTAAACCTTCAAGAACATTTTCAGCAACAAATTCATTCTGGCTCTCTTCCTTCATAGGTGTAGTTACACAAGCTTCACAGTGTTATATAATTCCACTCGCAGGTAATCGTGACATAGATTGCTCTTCTTTTATTTCCAATGAATGCTAAATTACGGCGACAGGGAAGAGCGCCACGTCCTGAACAGATAAACATTTGCCCTACTGCTGTAAAACATAATGTCGGAACATGGTAGTTGTAGAAAGGTATCATTGCCCCGTCATCGTTTTACCCAGGCCAACGGCAAGAACAAACAAATTATTCAAGTGTACAATTTTTACGTTATAGTGATATAAAACTTTGCTGAACATACCACATTTGATATAGATCTTTCAGGCACGCCTTTACCAGCTGCAGACATCTATGATGCTTCATTGGTACTTCAAATTTTTTTGACATTGTGCTTCCAGTGTGATGGATCTATTTTCTGTTCTGTTGTTTTCTTTAATAATACAGTATGCTTTTGAAAAAAATACAGGGTGATTATAATTAAAGTTAAACTTTCAAAACGCTGCAGAAATAACACCGCTGGTCAGAATGATGTCAAATTGCAACGGAATATTAGCGGAGAAGGGGGAAAACATATGGGAGAAGAAAAAAAGTAGTGTGAAAATTGATCAATAGATGGCGCAGTATGTGACAGAATACGTAAATGAAAACATCTGTCATGGAGCATGACCCATTGAAATTAGTATAAACACGCCGGGTACACGGCTTTTACTCCTGTCGTGTCTGCGACGTTCACCATTATTGTCTCAATACAGGATTGCACTCTGCTTGTAAAGCAGTATCACAAGAATGATGACTGTGCACACGTCGCTCTGCAGAAGTTCCGAACACTGAGGGGTTTGAAAAATGGCGTTGCTCCGATGACTGCAGTGGGTCTGCAAAACATGATTCGGAATTTTGAAAAGACGGGTTCTTTCGGTGTGCAACCTGTTAGAGGGAGGAAACGAACTGATTGGGCGTCAGTGGAAGCAGAGGCCACAGCGAATGTGTACTGCACGGAAAACTGCTCTGGACATACCTATGAGCACGGTGCGTAGAATTTTACGAAACATCCTTCTTTGCCATCCATTCAAAATTACCCGTGTGCACGAGTTGCCACCTATTGACCTGCCAGCAAGAGAGGCCTTTGCTTGAGAAATTTTTGCTCATATGGATGTGGACAATGATTGGCCGTGGAAGATCTTGTGGACAGACGAAGCCGACTTCCATCTGACAGGATATGTCAATACACAGAATTATCGAATATGGACAACGGAAAATTCACACGAAAATCAACCAGTACCATTTCATCCTGAAAAGGTCACTGTGTGGTACGGGTTTACGGCATCACCTATCAGAGGGCCATATTCTTTCGAAGAGACAGGTGCTTCCATTCCTGTTACCTGTACTGGCACTGGTAAGCGCTATGAGTCTCTTTTGCGCAACCACGTCATTCCAGCTCTTCAACAGCGTGGATGTGCCGATGGGATCATTTTTATGCAAGATGGCACACCTCCGCACATTGGAAATCCAGTTAAGCAGCTGCTGAAGCTCCATTTCGCAAATGCTAGAATTATCAGTCTCCATTTCCCTGCAGCTTGGTCGTCCCATCACCTGATGGACTTATGGATGTGGGGCTGTCTGAAAGATGTTGTGTTCAGTGTTCAGATTGCAGACTTACCTGTATTTAAGGCATGCATTGTTCAACACATTCTGAACGTAACCGAATAAACACGTCGATCATTTGTGGAACATGCTGTTTCTCGATTTCAACTTGTTGCAGAAAGTGGTGGACAGCATATCGAACATGTGTTGCGCCAGTCACGCGGAAACCAATAATTCGATTTGATTATGACTCATGCTTTTTATGCGGCTTTTGGCCTCAGGACAGTTAAAAACAAATTTTTCCCATCCAATGTGATATGACCTTACCGTGGTGGATGGGCTTACGTAACTAACAGCATCAGTCCTGTACACCTATGCACACCTAGTAGTACAGTTTGTTTAACGTACACCTTAGGCGTTGTTGTATGATTCATTTTTCATTTGTAGTCGATCACTATTAAATTATGATGCTTACAGCGCCGTCTATTGGAACATTTTTTTATTTCTTCTGCCATACGTTTTCCCCTCCTCCGATAATATTCCGTTGCAATTTGATGCCATTGTGACCAGTGTTATTATTTCTACACTGGTTTTAGAGTTTAACTTTAATTATAATCGCCCTGTACTGAAAGGGCAGTGCTCTGACTGACTGATTCAGCTTCACCCAGCCGAAATCTTTAAGGATAGAAACTTGAAATCTGCAGAGGGTGTTTATCTGATACTGTAGGCGTAGTTAAAGGGGATTTTTCAAAATTACAGCCCTAAGGGGGTGAAATAGAGGAGGAAACATTTCTTAAAATACATCGCTATTAACGCAAATTATAAGCTAGACCTGCGAAAATTGGCATTTCGTTCCTGTCTCGGCAATAAAGAGATATACGCTTCAGTGTTTTTGGAAATTTAACCCCTATGAGAGTGAAATAGGGTATGAAACGTTTTATGAAAACATTTCATTATGAAAGCATTTCTAAAGCTACATATATGGAAACTGATATTTGGTTTCTTGAATCATGGACCTTGTCATTGGAGGGGGGGGGGGGGGGGGGGGGCTTGCGTACCTCAACAATACACACAGCCGTACCGTAGGTGCAACCACAACGGGAGGCGTATCTGTTGAGAGGCCAGACAACGTGCGGTTCCCGAAGAGGGGCAGCAGCCTTTTCAGTAGTTGCAAGGCAACAGTCTGGATGATTAACTGATCTGACCTTGTAAAATTAACCAAAACGGCCTTTCTATGCTGGTACTGCAAACGGCTGAAAGCAAGGGGAAACTACAGCCATAATGTTTCCTGAGGGCACGCAGCTTTACTGTATGGTTATAAGATGATGGCGTCCTGTTGAGTAAAATATCCCGGCGGCAAATAGTGGCCCATTCGGGTCTCCGGGCCGGGACCACTCAGTAAGACGTCGTTATCAGGAGAAAGAAAACTGGCGTTCTACGGATCGGAACCGAGAATGTCACATCCCTTAATCGGGCAGGTAGTTAGAAAATTTAAAAAGGGAAATTAATAGGTTGAACTTAGATGTCGTGGGAATTTGTGAAATTCGATGGCAGGAGGAACAAGACTTCTGGTAAGGTGAATACAGGGCTATAAATATTAAATCAAACAGGAGCAGGTTTAATAATGAATTTAAAAAAATAGGAACGCGGGGAAGCTACTACGAACAGCATAGTGAACGCATTGTTGTAGACAAGATAAACACGAAGCCCACGCCTACCACAGTAGTAAAAGTTTATATGCCAACTAGATCCGCCGATAACGAAGAGATTGAATAAATGTATGAGGAGATAAAAGAAATTTTACAGGTAGTGGAGGGAGACGAAAGTGGTGAATTGCAATTCGATTGAAGGAAAAGGAAGAGAAGGAAAACTAGTATGTGAATATGGAATGTGGGTAAGGAATAAAAGATGAAGCCGCCTGATAGAATTTTGCACAGAGCATAACTTAATCATAGCTAATACTTGGTTTAAAAATCACGAAAGAAGGTTATATACGTGGACAGGCCTGGAGACCCAGGAAGGTTTCAGATAGGTTATATAGTGGTAAAACAGAGATTTAGGAACCAGGTTTTAAACTGTAGGACATTTCCAGGCGCAGATGTAAACTCTGACCACAATTTATTGGTTATGAACTGTAGACTAAAACTGAAGAAACTGCGGAAAGGTGAGAATTTAAGGAGATGGGACCTGGATAAACTGAAACAACCGGAGATTGTAGAGAGTTTCAGAGAGAGCATTAGGGAACGATTGACAGGAATGGGGGAAAGAGATACAGTAGAAGAAGAATGGGTAGCTTTGAGAGACGAAATGAGTGAAGGCAGCAGAGGATCAAGTAGGTAAAAAGACGAGGGCCAATAGAAATCCTTGGGTAACATAAGAGATATTGAATTTAATTGTAGAAAGGAAAATATATAAAAATTAAGTAAATGAAGCAGGCGTCAAGAAATAGAAACGTTTCAATAATGTGATCGACAGAAAGTACAAATTGGCTAAGGAGGACTGGATAGAGGAGAAATGTAAGCATGTAGAAGCATGTATCACTAGGGGTAAGACAGATACTGCCTATAGGAAAATTAGATAGATCTTTGGAGTAAAGAGAACTACCTGTATGAATATGAAAAGCTCACATGAAAAATCAATTCTAATCAAAGAAGGAAAAGCAGGAAGCTGAAAGGAGTAAACACAGGGTCTGTACAAGGGAATGTACTTCAGGGCATTATTATGGAAATGGGAGATATAATACTGCGTGAAGAATATGAGAGAGCACTGAATGACGTAAGACGAAACAAGGCCGCGGGAGTAGACAACATTCCATTAGAGCTATTCATAGCCTTGGGAGAGCCAGCGATGACAAAACTCTTCCATCTGAAGAGCAAGATGTTTGAAACAGATGAAATACCTTCAGACTTCAAGAATAATATAATAATTCCACTGACAAAGAAAGCAGGTGGTGACAGGTGTGAAAATTACCGAACTATCAGTTTAATAAGTCATGGCTGCAAATACTAACACGAATTCTTTACAGACCAATGGAAGCCGACCTCGGGGAGGATCAGTTCGGATGTTGGAACATGTGAGGCAATACTGAACCTACGACTTGCCTTAGAAGATAGATTAAGGAAAGGCAAACCTACGTTTCTTCTGAAGAAGAGAAATTTGCTAACATCGAATGTAGATTTAAGTGTCAGGAAGTCTTTTCTGAAAGTATTTGTATGGAATGTAGACCGATATGGAAGTGAAACATGGACTATAAACAGTGAAGATAAGAATAGAATAGAAGCTTCCGAAATGTGGTGCTACAGAAGAATGCTGAAGATTTAATGGGTAGATCACGTAACTAATTAGGAAGTACTGAACAGAAATGTGGTGAAGAGGAATATGTGGCACAAATTGACTAGGAGGAGGCATCGGTTGGTAGGACATGTTCTGAGGCATCAAGGGATCACCAATTTAGAACTGGACGGCAGCGTGGAGGGGAAAAATCGTTGAGGGAGACCAAGAGATGAATACACTAAGCATATTCAGAAGAATGTAGGTTGCAGCAGGCACTTGGAGATGAAAGGGCTTGCACAGGATATAATAGCATGGAGAGCTGCATCAGACCAGTCTCTGGACTGAAGACCGCAACAACAACAGTTATAACTTGTTTGGCTATGTTTGGAAACTTAAGTCCTATGTAGGTGATATGAGGGATGGAAGTTCATACGGAGATTTTTCATTACGCAAGTATTTTTGAAGCTAAATCTATGAAAGTTTGCATTTTGTTTCTCTGTTAAAAATAAAAAAGACGCAGTCCACTCTTTTTGGAAATTCAACTCCTAAGGGAGTGAAATAGTGGGTGAAATATTCTATGAAATTATTGTGAAAACATTTTTGAAACTAAATCCTTGAAAATTCGTTACTAGGTTCTCAGTAAGAAATGAGAAAAATACGTTTAATTTTTTAGGAAATTCAATCCCTAAGTGGCTGATATAGGCCTAAACTGATGCATCGACTGATCATCGCACAGCCCAAACTGCTAAGAGAAAAAATTGAAATTTGGAAAGGGTGTGAATCTTATCATGTAGGCATCGTTTAAGAAGGTATTGTTCGAAATTACACTCCTAATGGTGTGAAATAGTGGATGAAAGGCTTTTAGAAAATGTGTCGCCATTAAGGTCATATTGATGGTAGAACTGCGAATATTGGTATTTCGTTTCTCAGTCAGAAGTAAAGCAAATACGAGTTTCAGCATTTTTGAAAATTCAATCACTAAAGTGGAAAATAGTGGGAGAGGATATCTTGGAAAATTAATCATTATTAAAGAACTACTAGAGCCTTTTTAAAGATACAGCTATAAAATTGGTATTCGACTTCTAGGTTTGAAATTAAAAATTTACCTGTTTCACTGTTTTTGAAAATTCAGCCCCTATGGGCGTGAAATACGACACGAAAAGTTTTAAGAAAATATTTCGTTATGTTAGAAAAATCAAAAATAACTCATGAAAACTGGGATTTTATTTCTTACTTACATATAAAGAAATAAGTCTTAGGGGATGACAGTTTCTGTGGAAATATCTCCACAAGAATGCAAAGGGCATAATTAGCAAAAACCCTGGGTTCCAGCTACCGTAATCGATTTATGGTCACAAAAGTATTCGAAAAGGGCATACTTCTGTGCCATTAATTAGCATCAAAATTCATTAAAGAAAAACAAAAGAAATCTGTGCAGACCTTACAGTCTAAGGTAGCGAATAAGCCGTCGCCAAGCTACAGCATCTTTCATGTAATACGCAATTTTAAAAAGTACAATAATTAAGTGAAAATTACATCGAAATAAAAAATTCTTTTTCTGTTTCCATCGAGGTACACTTTCATTTAAGTGCGGAGAATTATATGAGGCGTATGTCCACCTTCACTGTCACGACAGGCATTTACTCGGTCTATGAAGTTCGTGATGACCTTTTTGCAGTCACCTGTGTTGATGTGGTTGATGACAAGTTGAATTCCTGCCTTAAATTGGATTACTTTTGTGGTTTGGTCTCGTAGACCTTGGACTTGAGGTAATTCAATAAAAAGAAGTCACATGGAGTAAAGTCACGAAATCTGGTAGGCCATTCCAAGTCGCGACGAAATGAAATGACAGGCTGAGGGAATTTTTCATGGAATAGGGTTATTGCCCAGCGGAAGGTGTGACGCTTAGTTCTGCCCTGCAGAAACCGGATATTGGTGGAATATAGTTCATCCAGAGCAAACCAGAAGTTGTTTCTGACCATTTCACGATAACGCTCACCACTAATTGTTACATTACCGTCGAAATCTTAAAAAAAGGAAAAAAAAAGAGGTGGCCGGCCACATCAGCTGCCTGTAAGCCACACCAAATAGTGGTTCGCAGCGGATACATGTGGCTTTCTGGGATTACCCTAGGGTTTTCGTGCCCCAAATACGGCAATTTTGTCGGATAACGTAGACACACAGGCGAAAATGTGCCTCGTAACTGACTATTCTTTTTGCAATACTGTTTTCCTGTTTTTGTGTTGTGGGAATCCACTCGGCAAATTTCTCCATTTCAGATAATCTGTAGGTTTAAGATATTGCGTCAACAGCGTTTTGTACGTGTGGTTATGAAGATATTTTTTCAAAATTCTTTGTACTGGTACTGTCAGAATTCCCAGTTGCTGAGAACGACGTTGAAGTGACTTGGCTCGCAGCCATACTGTCATGCACTAATGCAGTATTTTGAATCGTACGCTTTCGTCCGAGCTACAAAAGACCCGGTTTCCTCGAATTTATTTATCAACCGCTAAACTGCTGATGCTGTAAGAGAATGATGACGTCCGAAGATTCCGCGAAGTCTACATAGGACGCGCCGATTCTGTAATGGGTTCCGTGGCAACTGAGATCCCGAAATAGACAAACAACGCTTGATCAAATTTTGTTGTTTAAGTACAGCCCAGATGTTTAAGTACAGCCCAGTTTTCGGCGTTTTGTGCCATTTTCTAGTATTTGATTTTACGTCTTTAACATATATTTCAGGACACTTAAATGTTGTATCGTGCAATGTATGTTAAACAAACAGAATCAAATACTTGAAAATGGCATAAAAAAAACAAAAAAAGCAGTCAAATGGTGGTGTGTTCCTTTAACAAAACATTTTATCTCTGTTGCTCAGCAACATCAAACATTGCTTGATCAAGTAATCGCAATGACCGCCGATATTAAAAGTAATAATACAGTGAAGTAAACTAGAAAACAAAATTTTACAACCCAATTTAAAAATTCTATAATATATGAAAGACCCTGTAGTTTGCAGTTCAGACATATAATAACATTTCCAACGCTGCCCCAAGTCATCACATATTTTTTTAAACCTCTCTACATGAGAGCCGAAATCTTCCCAACGCAGAAATACCCCACCGCCACGGTGTGTGCGTTGCATTGCCATAAACTGCGTCCAGCAGTATCGGTGGTCGCGGGCCCACCACATACCCCTTCCCCCCCCCCCCCCCCACCCCCGTAATTAGCGGTCTATTTAGCCTCGCCACGGCGCGCCGCCATGCGATGTGCTACACGGGCTGGGCAGTGTGTGCGATGCGGCGACGCTGTGTGTGCAGCCGCCAGCCGGGCCAGCACTTCATTAATCCTTGAAGGTCTCGGCGCCAGATGTGCGTTATTTATAGCACACTGCAGCGTGCTCAGATTCGCCTATTACCCGTAATGGCCAATTACGGTCGTGTATCTTTGCTAGTGTGTGCCGTGCCGGTACGGCCACGCGTCGCCATAGGCTCCGCCTCGAACAATTTATCTTATCCGTTCTCGCTCCGGCCCTAACGCGGTAGTTCTCAGCGCAATAAGAAACTGCCGCCTGTGTTGCGACAACAGACCCTCGAAAATTTAGTCACATGTCGGCCTGATGCTTAAATTATTGTACAGTGAAGTACCAGAGATACCGCAAAGGGGTTCTACATCTGCCTCTATACTCTGCAAACTATTGCACAGCGAATGGCTGAGAATAAAAAAGCAGTTAACTATCGATGCCATAATGTACAATAAGAGGAAGTATATCTGTTTATAAGGAAAGGAAGCTATCTGGAGAATTTTCACTGAGCTGACAAAATTCATGGAATAGCTACATGCACATATGCAGGTGGGGGTAGTACTGTGTACACAATGTATAAAAGTGCTGTGCATTGACGAAGCTGTCATTTATGTGTAAAGGTTTCCGACGTGGCTATGGCCGTACACTGGGAATTAACAGACTCTGGACGTGAAATGTTAGTTGAGACTAGAAGCATGCCACATTACATTTCAGAAATCATTAGGGAATTCAATTTTCCGAGATTCACAGTTTTAAGAGTGTGCCCAGACCATCAGATATCAGGTATTACCGCTCGCCAGGGAGAACTTTGTGGCCGACGATCTTCATTTAACGATAGAGAGCAGTGGTGTTTGCGTAGAGCTGTCAATGGTAACAGATAAGCACCACTGCGTGAAATAATCGCAGAAATCAAAATTCGTTAAGGTGATGCGGCGAAATTTGGCGTTAGTGGTGAAACATCCCCTTAGAAAAATTAATGATTTACTGTGCTGATAAACCTCTTACGTTATTTGATTTTCAAACAGCTGAGCAGAACTGAACGTACTCATACATTTCTCTCTTTACTCATTCTGATCATCACTAAACATACACACAATATTTTTAGCGTAACGCAATCTGACTTTCAATAATCCCTACAAAAGAATGGCCTTGACTAATAATAACCTATACCTTTCATGAATCACTTACCCCACAAAAGTTTTCGTTACTCAAACTACTGCAATACAGCGAGCGCCAATACTGCCAGCTAAATAAAAGATTGTAACTACTGAAGGCACAAACTACTGATAGGCGTAGTTACCAAATAAGAGATTTTGATAGAGAACAAACAATGTATTTACGTTAATAATATTCAGAAGCCATCATATATATATATATATATATATATATATATATATATATATATATATATATATATATATATATATATATCAGTTCATGATGTACAGTATTAAAAATTTACTCTTTTTGATGGACACACGTGCAGATCGTCCGCTCTCGAAATTCTGCCATATCTCTCCCCACATCCACCACTGCTGGCGGGCCACCTCCAACTGCACAACACTACGCGTTGTTCACATCCAACTGCCCAACACTACAATAACGAATATTCCAACAATGCCAACCAGCCACAGATTGCACACCACACAGTCAGTGATTTTGATACAGAGCGCTACATGGCGTCACCAACATAAAAACCTAAACAGCCTAATTATAGTGGGCTATGGCAGCAGACGACCGACGTTAGTGCCTTTGCTAATAGCACGACATCGCTTGTAGCTCCTCTCCTGGGCTCTTGACCATACTGGTTGGACCCTAGACGTGAAAACGATGGCCTGGGCAGGTGAGTCTCGATTTCAGTTGGTAAGAGCTGATGGTAAGGTTCGAGTGCGGCGCAGACCCTACGAAGATGTGGACCAAAGTTGTCAACAAAGCACTGTGCAGGCTGGTGGTGGCTCTTTGATGATGTGGGATGTGTTTACATGGAATCAAGTGTGTCCTCTGGTCCAGCTGAACCCATCATTGTCTATAAACGGTTATGTTCGGCTACTTCAAGACCATTTGTAGCCATTAACGTTGTTCATGTTCCCAAACAACGATGGAATTTTTATGGACGACAATGCGACATCTCGCCGGGTCACAGTAGTTCTCGACTGGTTTGAGTCCTTCCCACATCGAATTATTGCGCTACACCGGGCAAAACGAAGTGCGAAGCGATATTAGGAGCTATCCCATGACTTTTGTCACTTCAATGTGTTAGGGACGTCAGTACTTCAAGAAGTTGTTTAAGCTACGAATGATAAGGAAAAGGCGAAAGAAGAGTTAAGAGCTACCTTTTGTCAGCGTCCTACAAAATTATCTCTTGTTTTTGGGATCTCAACCTGAGAGGCTGTTAAGTTCTATTGTTGTTAAATATCTGGTTGCTACATGATATACGAATTTGCCTATTGTGTCTTCTTCATCATTTACTCAAGCCACCAGCTTCTCTCCTAATCATTTATTCCATTTGCGTTGTGATTTACGTATGTTCTAGGGAAATAGCAGGAGAGCTTGGGGATGGATTTTTCCGTCACATAAACGATCGGATACTTTTGTTGTTCTTTCGTAAATTTCTGTTAAGAGACAGAAGCCCCTGATATTCTTAATCTGATGACTTTCTTTCTGCTCCACGCAATATTTTATATCGAGAATTATGCGGTTTTGATCGGGTACCGTTTTCGAACAATGACGCCTGCCAAACTGACCTGGTATTAAAAAAATTAAAAAATGAGACAATACGAGGATGGGCTTCAGTAAGGTAATAAATTTATCACAATTATAGAAACGTCGACATACTTCAATGTTGCGTGCCATTTATGCACAAACTAGTCATTCTCAGTGTCAGTTGCCGCAACATCGCGAATGTCATACTGTACTGAACTGCTTCACTTACAGATTGTTAAACTAATGTGACACCTTTGAGAAACCTCTACCGTCATCCTCTCAGTGCTGAGACTGGATGCAACGCCACAATATTTACTGAGACATCGTTTTATTCTGAATCATCAGTCTTCTGACTGGTTTGACGCCGTTCGCCATGAAACTCCTGTGTCAACATCTTCATCTCAGGGTACCACGTGCAATCTATGTCCTCAGTTATTTCCTTGGTGCATTCCACTCTCCCTCTTCCTCTACAGTTCTTACGTCTACATCTCCCTCTAGTACCATGCAAGTTATCGTGACAGGCGTCTTATCATCCTGTCCCTTCATCTTGTCAGTGTTTTTCATATATCCCTTTCCTCTCCGATTCTGGGCAGAACCTTCTCATCCCTTACCTTGTCATTCTACATAATTCTCAACATTCGTCTGAAGCACCACATCTCAAATGCTTCGATTCTCTTCTGTTCCGGTTTTCCCACAGTCCATGTTCAGTATCATGCAATGCAGGCCTCTCATCAACGTACATTCTCAGATATTTCTTCCCCAAATTAAGGCCTATGCTTAATACTAGTAGATTTTTCTTGGACAGGAACGCCGTTATTGCCAGTGCTAGAGTGCTTTTTATGTCCTCCTTGCCCCGACAGTCATGGGCTACTTTGTTGATTGCGGAACTCCTTAACCCAGTCTACTTAGTAGTCACTAATCAGTTTTTCGCTGTTCTCATTTCTGCTGCTTTTCATTACTTTCGCTTTCCTTCGATTTACTCTGAATCTATATTCTGTACATGTTAGACCGTTCATTCCATTCAGCAGATCCTGTAGCACTTTATCACTTTTGCTAAGGACAGCAATGTCATCAGCGATTCTTATCATCGATACCCTTTCAACCTGAATTTTAATTCCACTCTTAACCTATCGTTTACGTCCGTCATTGCTTATTTCATTTTGAACAGTAGGGGCGAAAGGCTACATCCTCGTCTTACACCCTTTTTTAATCCGAGCACTTCGTTCTTCGTCTCCCACTCTTATCGTTCCACCTTGGTTCATGTACGGATTGTATATTACCCTCCCTTTCACTACAGCTTCCTTTTCTCAGAATTTTTAATATCTTGCACTATTGTACATTGCCAAACGCTTTTTCCACGTCGAAAAATCCTATGAAACTGTCGACTTATCTTCAGTCTTGCTTCCATTATCAACGGAAACGTCAGAATTGCTTCTCTGGTACCTTTCTCTTTTCTAAATTAAAACTGATTGTCATACAACAGATCTTCGATTTTATTTTCCAGTCTGCAGATTATTCTTGTCAGTAACTTGGATGGGCGAGTTGTTAAGCTAATTGTGCGATTATTCTCGCACTTGTCGGCTCTTGCATCCGTCAGAATTAAGTGGATGATGTTTCTCCTTAAGTCAAATGGTATATCACCAGTCATACGTTTTACATACCAACGTGAGTAGTCGCTTTGTTACCACTTCGCTGAATGATTTTAGAAATTCTGATGGAATGTTATCTGTCCTTTCTGCCTTATTAGAACTTAAGTCTTCCACAGCTCTTCTAAATTCTGATTCTATCACTGGATCCCCTATATCTAATCCTGCTTCTTCTCCTACCACACCAGACAAGTCTTCTCCCTCATAGATGTCTTCAATGAACAGTTTCCACGTATCTGCTCTCTTCTCTGCATGTAACAACGGGATTCCCACTTCACTCATGATATTACAATCCTTACTTGTAACTTCACCAAGCTTGTTTTGACTTTCCTATATGCTGAATCAGTCCTTCCGACAAACAGTCTTTTCCGATTTCCTCACATTTTTCCTGCAGAAATTTCTCCTTGGTACCCCGCACTTACTATTTATTTCATTTCTGAGTGAGTTGTATGTCTGTATTCCTGAATTTCTCGGAATGTTTTTGTACTTCCTTCTTTCATCTGTGTTACCTATGGTTTTTTCGCAGTTACCTTCTTTGTATCTTATCTATGTTTTCCTTTCCAAATTCTGTGATTGCCCTTTTTAGAGATGTCAGTTCCTTCTTAACTGTTTACTGAGCAATTCCCTCTCGCACTGTATGTAGCCTCAGAGATCTTCAGTCGTATGTCCTCATTCTTTAGTACTGCTGTATCCCACTTCTTTGGGCATTTATTTTTCTTGACCAGACTCTTGAACGTCAGCCTTCGCTACATTATTACTAGATTGTGATCGGACTCTATACCTGCTTCTGCATACACCTTACAATCCAGTATCTGATTTCGAATCTCCGCCTGACTATCATCTAATCTAACTGAAATCTTGCCTTATCTCCCTGCCTTTTCCTAGTACACCGCATCCTCTTGTGATTCCTGAACAGACTATTTGCTATCGCTAGCTGAAATTTATTGCACAACTCCACCAGCGTCTCTCCTCTGTGATTCCTAGAGGCAAGCCCATATTCTCCCGTAAACTTTTCTTCTACTCGTTCACCTACAACTGCATTCCAATCGCCCACGGCTATCAGGTTTTCATCTCCATGTACGTACTGAATTATCCGATCAGTATCTTCATATGTTTTCTCTGTCACTTCATCTTCGGCTTGCGACGTCGGCACGTACACCTGAACTATCCCTGTCGGTGATGCTTCGCTGTCGATTCTGATGAGAACATCCCCGCCACTGAACAGTTCATAACGAATCCTGCTACCGTTACACCGTTTTCTGCTGCTGTTGATATTACCCTACACCAGTCTCAACATTTCGTTTCACTGATCCCCCACTATCTAGATTGAGCCTTAGCATTTCCTTTTTCAGATTTTCTAGATTCCCTACCACTTTTAAACTTGTGACCTTCAACGCCCAGACTCGTAGGACGTTATCCTATCGTTCATTATTCAGTCTAAACGGTTCAAATGGCTCTGAGCACTATGGGACTTAACATCTGAGGTCACCAGTCCCCTAAAACGTAGAACTACTTAAACCTAAGTAACCTGAGGACATCACACACATCCATGCCCGAGGCAGGATTCGAACTTGGGACCGTAGCGGTCGCGCGGTTCCAAACTGAAGCGCCTAGAACCGCTCGGCCACAACAGCCGGCATTTTCAGTCTCTTTCTGAAGATCACATCTCCCTGGGCAGTCCCCTCCCGGCGATCCGAATGGGGGACTTACGTTGATCTTACGCTGTAAATACATCGACGATAAGCACATCTTTCCCCAGTATCCTTGGGTTTCGTAACTGTAATTTCGATACGTTTTTTCTGGGTGTTGGGTATGAGTATTTCTGCTCACACATCCTGACAAAGGAACTTAACGAAAGTTTCATTGGTTATTTTAGTTTTATGGGCATTAGCCTGTGGCCTATAACTTACTTTTTGTATCACATGGATATACGACACTTCATGGAGAAAATGAAAGACGTTGCCATTAATTCATAAGGCGCCCAGCAAATACAAGTGTTGATATTAGTCAAGAGCGGAAAATTAGAGGAATTATGTAAGGAAAAATCGCACTCGCTTCAAAAATACGATGATGGAATTATTTTCGTTAAACATTTTGATCAGCAAGCGTCTTTCTAAAACTGAGTGTCCGTACATGCTGATTTCTATGGAGCTTATTTTTCTGAATAACTCGAAAATCTCTCCCTCGAGTGAAAAAAGGCCAGAATGTAAAATCAAGTAATTTAAATTTACTGCATAAAAGGTCCGAGTCATATTTTCTCTAGGAGTAATATTTTGTGCGAAGAGAGCGCGAGAACATTGAAAATCTCTAGCGTCGCACATGCGCTGTTGCTTATGTAGCTTTTGGAGGTCAGATGGAGGTAGTTTGCCGACTTGATAGACCGAAAGTGTCCTGTATCAAATTGTTCACTTGAGCTTGCTGTACACTATTGTTGCACGTTGTAAACAAGGAGGATGTTTGAATACAACAAAAAATAAATAACGAAGTACATTAAAAGTGGTCTGTCTCTGAAATAATTCGGAACAAGGCATATGTCCGTTAGAAGTGTTTCTGTTCTAAGTCACTAATACTATCAACCCTCGAAAATGTACCTTTCTTCCTGAGTCAACACTTATTTTGGTGAAGAACTAATTTAACTAACGATCTTTATAATTTTTGTCTTTCATTTTAAAACAACACAATGCTGTAATGTATTTTTATAAGAAGTAAATAAATTTTATGATTCATTGTTAGTATAAATTCACAATGACAGTCCGCTCTTACAACAAATTTATGTAGTAACAGATTTCTGTTTCATAATCAACAATTTTAATAAATAAGAAAGCATTTTGTCACATAGAATGTTCAATGTATCGAAAGTTTCTGTACTATACCTCCTACTCGTATATATCAACAACTTTGGTATCACTCGGATGTCATATTCAAAAGTGTATATATAAAATAAGTTTGCAACTTTTGGTGTGAGGAACGAACTACTGACTGTAACAGCTTTACATCTACACCTGCTTTTACATCTACATCCATACCGTCTAAATCACTATGAAGTGAAGATCAGACGATAGTTTGCATTGTAGCATGTAATGGGATGTCTTGCCGTTCCACGTGTACAAGGAGGGCGAATGTTTCCTTAGTTGCCTCTTCACCTGCTGTAATTAACCCATTTATGTCTACACAGGCCGTAGGGAGAGATGTGCAAAGAGCTGCAGCATATTCCTAGATCCCTTAGTTAACACGGATTTTCAAAATTTTATAAGCAAGCTTTTGCAGATTAGTTTATGTCAATATTCAAGCGAGTTAGCTGATTCTCCTGCTACTGCTTGGTAGAACAGCTTAATAATTATAAATGAAGTACACGTTTCTGAATTTTCTGTGTTATTAATTTAAGTAGTTAACTGAGTTTCGAAGTATAAGGCCAGGCTCGCGGTAAATATTGTAATTTAAGAGACTGCAGAACTGTTTATCACAGTGAAACAAATGTTACACTTGGAGCATGGGATGAAAAATTAAGTGTATATGTCATATTTTATAGTGTAATAGTGACTTAAATCAAAATTTTGACGATAAGCAATAAATAAGCGTAAAGGGAATAATACATAAAATATCAGAACTAAACTAAAAGACAGTATATGAGTGACCGTGTTTGTTTGTTTGTGTGTGTGTGTGTGTGTATGTGTGTGTGTGTGTTAAACAGTTTTTTGTATGAGATGTGATACTGAAATGGAGAAAAAGGTACCTTTAATATCGATAACAGTAAATAAAGAAACAAATTGAGTATGAATAATAATAACGAATTATACTTACTTCGGCGAGGACGTATATACAGCATTCAAGCGTTCTTGTTTCTCAGCACTTCTGCGTAGATTCGCTGTGAGCTAAGAAAATGAGTGATTGTTTCAGTTGACCCTCTTCGTATACGTTTAATATCACAATTACTCTTAATTGGTACGGCGTCACTTCCTTGAGCAATATTCTAGGCTGCACCACGCAAGCAATGTGTAAGGAATCTCTTTCCCTGTGCTGACAGTATTTCCGCTACTTAACTTGTTATATTAAACCTGGATTAGTTACCGGTTCAATTGGTGGAACTGACATGATTTTCGATAGAGACACAAATATAGCATGTAATGTTGCCGACGGATTCTGTGGCAAGCAATGTGTCTGATACCATAGGATAATAATGAGTCACTTATTAATAGCTGTACAGACGAAAGTGGGATGCTCTCCAAAAGGAAATAAAATACAGTCAACTGGTGTACCGGTTGTCATCTAGATAATTCTACATGACCATGACTCCCTACAATGGGAAAATTATCACTGCGTATTAGTGTTTGTCCTGATACACTAGTCAACAGCTATTCAACAGCCATTTTACATCTGGGGTGTGATGCATCAACTAGTACGTATTTTGGCGTGTAGAATCCGAATACACCTTTCAAAATATTCTTGTGCGCACAATTTTTTAGTTTTCAAAGGTTCTTTGTTTTTCGTATTTAGTATTTCGCTTTTTGCTGTTCTTCTGTTTTGATGGTTAATTGTTTGTTTCTGATTTGCAGAGGAGAGCTACAAGATCTAAAGTTCATCAGTAAATGGTTGGTTTGGTAATACAGTGGTGTGATAGAGATCCTCAGTGAGTGTTTCCTGTGAAAGATAGTGCAAACTTTTTGTGTCTAAAACTTACACTAAGAAAAATGGCAACTAGTAAATCTCGTTGTTGGCTCAACCACCACGTCCAGGTTTGTCATATGTGTGCGAAATTCACTCCAAAAGCCCAAAGAAAACCAATCACTGATTTGATTAAGAATGCATATAAATTGTATTTTAATTTCCCTGTTAGTGATCAACATAAAAATTTTGAACCTCATATTTCCTGCGTCACCTGTGCTACAACCTTAGCCGAGTGGTTGAAAGGAAAACACCGAGCCATGCCATTCGCTGTTCCAGTGGTGTGGGGTGAGCCTAATGACCATTATTCAGACTGTCACTTCTGTCTTACAAATATTTATGGACATTGAAGCAAAATTAGACATAAAATAAAGTATCCAAACAATATCTTCAGTGCATTTGCCTGTGCTTCATGATGAGGCGTTTCCTGTTCCAGTCTGTAACTTGAAAGCCACGGAACCAGACATCATGTCAAGTGAATCGTAAAGTATTGAAAATATAGAAGAGTACTGCCCTCAATATCATGACAATTCGCCTCAGCTCTTTAATCAAAAGGAACTGAATGATTTGGTTCGAAATCTAAAACTTTAGAAACAGCAAGCTGAACACTTGGGGTCGAGACTGCAACCACGGAACCTTCTAGCTGCAGGGACGAAAATTTCGTGTTTCAGATCAAGACGTGCTTCCTTCGCTCAGTATTTCGATATGCAGAATTCAATGTGTGCACGTAGAGATGTCAATGGTCTGATGACGCAACTGGGTGTACAACATAATCCACAGGAGTGACATTTATTGCCTCCAGTAAAAACAGCCTGAAAGCAGTACTACTGCGTAATGGCAGTGCATTTCCATCGGTATCTTTGGCTTACGCAGTAGACGTGAAAGAAACTTATAAAACCATGGCTTTGCTGCTAGAGGCAGTCAATTATAAGGATCATGAATGGCAGCTTTGCTGTGGTTTAAAAGTTGTTGCTTTCCTTACGGGTTGACAGGCTGGATCTGCGAAATACTGCTGCTTTTTGTGCATCTGGGACAGCCGTGACACCAAGAAACACTATATAGTCAAGGAATGTCCTATAACGAAGTCATATGTTCCTGGAAACGTAAGTCTGAACAATAATACCCCATTGGTTGAGACCGATAAAATCATTTTTCCTACCCTTCATATCAAATTGGCCTTTGTCAGGAACTTTGTAAAAGCTCTGGATAAAGAAGCTGAGGCCTTCATCACTTAAAAGTTTCCCAAATTTGGTGAGGCAAAGCTGAAAGAGGATATATTTGTTGGACCAGAAATAAGAAAACTGTGAAAGATCCAGTCTTTGATATCAAACTCACAGATATCCAATTAGCTGTTTGGTTTTCTTTTAAAGCAATTTTGAAGGGCTTTTTGGATTACAGAAAAGAGAAAAACTAAGTTACCATAGCGAATGATCTGTTGGACTACTATAAGAACATTGGGTGGAAGAACGTCGCTTAAAATTCACATTTTACTTTCTCACCTTGATTTCTTACCGGAAAATTTGGGAGTCGTAAGCGATAAGCGTGGTAAACCCTTTCACCGAGACATTCTTACCATGGAACCATTCGATGATGAATGACTACTGCTGGGGTATTGTTAGGAAAGGTGATGAAAAGGCAAACAAAAGAAGAGCTTCGTCGTAGCATTTTTCAAAAACCAAAGACGATTAAAGGCGAAAATATCTTCCGAACTACACTCCTGGAAATTGAAATAAGAACACCGTGAATTCATTGTCCCAGGAAGGGGAAACTTTATTGACACATTCCTGGGGTCAGATACATCACATGATCACACTGACAGAACCACAGGCACATAGACACAGGCAACAGAGCATGCACAATGTCGGCACTAGTACAGTGTATATCCACCTTTCGCAGCAATGCAGGCTGCTATTCTCCCATGGAGACGATCGTAGAGATGGTGGATGTAGTCCTGTGGAACGGCTTGCCATGCCATTTCCACCTGGCGCCTCAGATGGACCAGCGTTCGTGCTGGACGTGCAGACCGCGTGAGACGACGCTTCATCCAGTCCCAAACATGCTCAATTGGGGGACAGATCCGGAGATCTTGCTGGCCAGGGTAGTTGACTTACACCTTCTAGAGCACGTTGGGTGGCGCGGGATACATGCGGAAGTGCATTGTCCTGTTGGAACAGCAAGTTCCCTTGCCGGTCTAGGAATGGTAGAACTATGGGTTCGATGACGGTTTGGATGTACCGTGCACTATTCAGTGTCCCCTCGACGATCACCAGTGGTGTACGGCCAGTGTAGGAGATCGCTCCCCACACCATGATGCCGGGTGTTGGCCCTGTGTGCCTCGGTCGTATGCAGTCCTGATTGTGGCGCTCACCTGCACGGCGCCAAACACGCATACGACCATCACTGGCACCAAGGCAGAAGCGACTCACATCGCTGAAGACGACACGTCTCCATTCGTCCCTCCATTCACGCCTGTCGCGACACCACTGGAGGCGGGCTGCACGGTGTTGGGGCGTGAGCGGAAGACGGCCTAACGGTGTGCGGGACCGTAGCCCAGCTTCATGGAGACGTTTGCGAATGGTCCTCGCCGATACCCCAGGAGCAACAGTGTCCCTAATTTGCTGGGAAGTGGCGGTGCGGTCCCCTACGGCACTGCGTAGGATCCTACGGTCTTGGCGTGCATCCGTGCGTCGCTGCGGTCCGGTCCCAGGTCGACGGGCACGTGCACCTTCCGCCGACCACTGGCGACAACATCGATGTACTGTGGAGACCTCACGCCCCACGTGTTGAGCAATTCGGCGGTACGTCCACCCGGCCTCCCGCATGCCCACTATACGCCCTCGCTCAAAGTCCGTCAACTGCACATACGGTTCACTTCCACGCTGTCGCGGCATGCTACCAGTGTTAAAGACTGCGATGGAGCTCCGTATGCCACGGCAAACTGGCTGACACTGACGGCGGCGGTGCACAAATGCTGCGCAGCTAGCGCCATTCGACGGCCAACACCGCGGTTCCTGGTGTGTCCGCTGTGCCGTGCGTGTGATCATTGCTTGTACAGCCCTCTCGCAGTGTCCGGAGCAAGTATGGTGGGTCTGACACACCGGTGTCAATGTGTTCTTTTTTCCATTTCCAGGAGTGTAATTTGGACGTTTTATTGGCATCATGCCCATATATACATACAAAGAAGTATTGATTCAAAACGTTCTGAATGTGTATTTTTGTTGGACATAATTGTGTCAATTTTCTCTATCACCATTTTTTATTCTGCTGTGTATCTAGGAAATGTGACGTCATAGAGAAAAACTGATTTTACCAGTATATTTAGCACCCCAAAATTAGGTAAATCCACCCATTTACAATCAGATGCAGAAGAAAAGTTTAAATTTGTTAACTAGTGATATTACTGTTCCACAAGACAGAGTTCAGCTGTCTCGTTATAACTCTTCCAATTTCTTTAGGAAACACATCTTTTTCTTCAGTTAGAGTGACCGAACATTTTTCATTGCCTCTATTACCATCATAAAATTTTTTCCATGTCACCAATCACAAAATATTTTTCTTTTTCCATGTTTATTTCTAGACTCTAACTTGCATATGCCTTTATAAGTTTCATCACCGTATATTCAGTATCTCAAACACCATGACCGAAGACAACTAGCCGCCAAAAAAGAATAAAATGTCATCAGTTTTTAAGATGGTTAGTCAGACTTCGTCGTCATAATCTACATCAAAGGTTTGGCCTTTTAGTATGTTCCGCCTCGTTCATTAGTATTCCTGAAGATCTTTTGCTTCTTGGTTCAAGTTGTTTTATGGCATTAGTGATTCTTGCATCTGATATAAGGTCTATATGTTCTTTCCATCTTAAATGATACTGTTTTATTATCTCGTATTATGCTCTCCTTATTCGTTTCAACTCAAATGTCATCAGTTCCCTTTTTATCCATGAAAGAAGATCCAGTCACGTATCTAAGGAAGTTCATTTCACAATGTTTCTGTTTCTCTTCTTAAGATCCAGTTTTCATACACAGAGCGCAGTGCCTGTGTACCAAAAACCTTATAGAACTTAAGTAATTTCTATGGACTTCCTTTCCCAGTGTTCTGCATGAAAACTTCACAGGAATGGTTAAGTAGGCCTGACCTATTTTGTAATTTATTGTTGGCCCTGTGTGGAGTACTGTGCCCTAAATATTTAAGTGTATTAACCTGCTCTATGATCCACTTGTCAGTTTCAGTATTACATCGCATAGGCCAGTGTCCTAAAAATGTCATTGTTTTATCTTTTTGATGCAGATATTCAGATTGTATTCTCTAGCAGTTTTACTTAGATTAAAGACAGCTTCTTGTAAGTCATTTTCAATCTAACAATTGTTTCGTTGTCAGTAAAAAGGCAGTTTATTTTTTTACGATATGTTCATGGACTCAGCTCAGACAAATACTACGCGTTACGTGTTACATGAGACGCCCTTTTCAGACAGAAAATGTCCCTTCAGTTGAAACAGAATATTTCTGAAAGTGGCATGTTATTTGTCCATTCGAAAGAGTTCTTTGAAATTAGTCTAATACGATATTCGGTTTAACGATGTGTCCTGAGCACTTAACATGACAGTAATACTAGTCTGCAGGTCTTTGTTGCTCGATTTCCCTGTCTCACGCGACGGTCTGATCCACAATATGTGTCTATCGCCTGCTACCGAGATTCAGCAGCGCTACGCAGTCTCTGTCCGAGTACTCACTGTTAACCTAAAGAGTATATCGTATTAGGCTAAACTGGACCCAATCTATCGAAACGTCACATCAAATGGCATTAAAAAATATTTAACGCGTAGTGAGGAACAAACCTACGTAATACTCTGAGGCGCCATAAAATGGTATAGGCATGAGTATTCAAATACAGAGGCATGTAGACAGGCAAAATGAGGCACTGCGGTCGGCAACGCTTATATGCGATAGCAAATGTGTGGCACAGTTGTTAGATCGGTTACTGCTGCGACAGTGGCACATTATCAAGATTTCAGTTTGAACGCGGTGTTATAGACTGCGCACGAGCGGTGGGACACAGCGTCTACGCGGTGGCTATGAAGTGGGGAATTTACATTATGACCATTTCACGAGTTTACCGTGAATATCAGAAATCCGGCAAACCGTCAAATCTCCGACATCGCTGCGACCGGAAAAAGATCCTGCAAGAACGGGACCAACGATGACTGTAGAGAACCGTTCGGTGCGACAGAAGTGCAGTACTTCCGCAAATTGCTGCAGATTTCTGTGCTGGGCCAACAATAAATGTCAACGAGCGAACCATTCTACGAGACGTCATCGATATGGTCTTTCGGAGCCGAAGGCCCACTTTGTACCCTTGACAACTGCACGACACAAGGCTTTACGTCTCGCCTGGGCCCATCAACACCGACAATGGACTGTTGATGACTGGAAACACGTTTCCTGGTCGGACGAGTCTCGTTTCAAATCGTATCGAGCGGATGGACGTGTACGAGTATGGAGACAACTTCATGAATCCACGGACCCTGCATGTCATCATGGGACTGTGCGAGCTGGTGGAGGCTCTGTAATGGTGTGGTGCGTGTGGAGTTGGAGAGATATGGGTCCCCTGATGCGTCTAGAAACGACTCTGACAGGTGACACGTGCGTAAGCATTCTGTCTAATCACCTACATCCACTCACATCCATTGTGGGCAATTCCAGCAGGACGATCGGACACCCCACACGCCCAGAATTGCTACAGAGTGGCTCCAGGAACGGTCTTCTAAGTTTAAGCACTTACGCTGCCCACCAAACTCCCAAGAAGTAAACATTATTGAGCATATCTGGGATGGCTTTCAACAAGCTGTTCAGAAGACATTTCCACCCCCTCGTACTCTTACGGATTTATGAACAACCCTGCAGGGTTCATGGAGGGCCAGCACTATTTCAGACATCAGTCGAGTCCATGGCACTTCGTGTTGCGGCACTTATTTTGCGTGCTCGCGGGGACCCTACACGATATTAGGCAGGTGTACCATTTTGTTTGGCTCTTCAGTGTACGTTGGCGCTGGATCTTCCATGAAACAGTTCACGAGCATTTCTTTGTTTTTGCTTTTTTACTGGCTCTAATTACACAATACAGAAACGCAGTTTGGAATATCTTCCAAAGCGGCAGAAAATAGGAGACGAGTGCATGTTAGGTATACTTTGCCCGTCTAAGAATTCCGCGACTGATCCTGTTCCCACCGTGTATGCGACGTTATCACAGTAAGTACGGTAGAAGCCTGAACTAAAACTGTAAACAACAGATATACATTCGGCCAGTCAGCTGTGAGCAATCAGAGTTAAATAGTAGACGAGCAACCAGTCTGTCAGTGTTGTTATGTTACAAGCCGTGAAGGTGGAACATTTGTAAATCAAGCGTTCAAGACAGTCTTCAGAATGTTTGTTGAAAGATGAAAAATGTGTACAAAGTTTTCCTATCACACCTTGACTCCCGCACAATAACGACGATACGTAGACACAAGCCACAACTTGACGGAAATGCAACACGCAGTCGGTTCTTTCCTGAAAAAAAAATAATAATAAAAATAAAATAAAATAAAATAAAACACAGGGGATGTGACTTAGTGTCATAAATACAAACCTACAACGAATACCAGAAATTCATATGCAGGGTCAACAACTCAATGACATAACCGACATTCAAGCGAAGTACTGAAGTGGAGACAGTCTATGTTAATGTTTGTCAGTCACAAAACCTTTTCGACTAGAGGGGTAGGTAGTGATGACCTTCAATTCGTCAATAATTTGTCCAAAAGTACTTCGGTAATGGCTCTTTCCGCCTGAAGTGTAATCTGCGCTGTTTTGAAATTTCCTGGCAAATTAAACTTACGTACCGCAGTAGGTTTCGAACCTAAAACGTTACTTTCTCTCGGCACCTCTCTTAGCAACTGAGCTATAGGTGCTCTACTCTTGCTAACAGCTTCAATTCTTGAAAAGAACGACGTTTCAGTCGAACTGGAGATTCCAGTGATTGCTAGTTTTCAAAATAACTCAGTATCCAACATAATTACAATAATTTCAGCACGAGACTATCTGTTTCAGCATCACTGCGGAAACAACACTGCCCATATCAGTGTCATTGAAAATGGTATTTGCGTAGTACCGGCACTGAGCCACGGCGTCTGCCTTATGACTTGATGATGACCGGTGACGCCGAAACCAATAATTTCGCACCGAAATTGTTATGATTATGTCGGACAACAAACTGTTTTCACCTTCACTTCAGCCACTTCGTAAATCCTGCTTTCCAGATTGCTAGTCGCGCAAAGAATGCAGATCTTCAGTGAAGTTTGAAAAGTTGGCAAGCAATGTGGAAGAAAATTTGTGAGATTGAGTGACTGGACTGAAGCGAACAAAACTCTGCTTGCCATTCTCAATGGAGAGCAGACTACAAACGTGAAAGTAACTTCGGGCGTTTCCCAGTGGTTGCATTAAAGGAGCGTTATTTTTCACAATATATATAAACGACTTCGTAGATAGCGTCGGAACTTCCATGATGCTTTTCGCGGATGATGCTGTTGTATACAAAGAAGTCGCGATGCTATAAAATTGTAGGGAAATGCAGGATGACCAGGAGATATTAGACGCTTGGTGCTGGGAATGAAAATTGACCCTCAACGTAAATGTAACCTATTTGGAGTATAGAGAGAGAGAGACAGAGAGAGAGAGAGAGAGAGAGACCCTTTATTGCATTATCACACAATCGCAGTACAATCACTGGAAGTAGTTACCTCCAAAAGAATTTAGAAGTAAAGGTACAGAGCGATTTGAACAGAAATGACTGCATAAAATCTATCGCAAGAAAGGCAGATTCCAGACTGAGATTCATTGGAAGAATTAGTCCATCAACAAAGGAAGTAACTTACAAAACACTCGTTCGACCAAAACGTGAGTACTGCTCGTGGGACCTGTACAATACAGGACAGAAAGAGGAAATAGAGAAGATCCAAAGAAAAGCAGCAAGTTTCGTTACGGCTTCATTTAGTCGGTACGAAAACGACACGGAGACCCTCGGGCAACTCCAGTGACAGACGTTAAAAGACAGGCGCTCAGCATCACGTTCTGGACTACTGTCAAAGGGAGCATACATTCATAGAAGAATCAACCAATACTTTGCTTCCTCTTAGCGAAAAGAGTATGAAGATAAAAATTGAGGGATTGTATCCCACACCGAAGTTCACCGGCAGTCGCCCTCTCGTGAATCGTACTAGAATGGAAAAGGAAAACTGGAACACAAAGCGCCATCCGCCACACACCGTCAGATAGCTTGAGGAGCGTAGATGTAGATAAGTAGCCTGGGTAGCTCAATCGTTAAGGGAAAACTTCAGTTTTTGGGCCTAGTCTAATTCCTTTTCAACCGCCTAGAAAGTTTCAAACGTTAAGATGTTCCACATCGGTAATTTGAAGCATAAATGGGTGTCGGAAATGCAATACACAATGGTGTGAGCGTAATCTAAACGTAACAGCACACCGTGAAATCAGGTATCGAGTGGAATGCTACCTTGTAGAAGGACTCCACGCTTCGTACGAGAGGCCTCAGGGTCTGCCTCTCAAGTGTGTGTAGCCGTTGGATGTGCAAGTTCCGCTAAGACTTGGCTGGTGGTCACGGTCGCGGTCGTGGTCGTGGTCGTGGCCGCGGCTCCTCGAGGGGGCCGCACCTCCGTCAAAGTTGAGCCCTGCGGGGCGACCATTAGCGGCCGCCACGAGTAACCTAGGGCCTAGGGCCTAGGGCCTAGGGCGTCGGGCTGGGCCCACCTGCAGCCA
Organism: Schistocerca americana; assembly: GCF_021461395.2. Classification (NCBI taxonomy): domain Eukaryota; kingdom Metazoa; phylum Arthropoda; class Insecta; order Orthoptera; family Acrididae; genus Schistocerca; species Schistocerca americana. The sequence goes on from NC_060122.1 coordinate 684,724,949, forward strand.
GCGTGCGGCTTCGGCTGCGGGAGGCGGCGTGTGGGAGCTCCGCTGATGTCGAGATCAGGCCGTACAAGCTATCACGTGGATTCCGGCACATTCTTTCATGAAGGCTGCATCCCTACTCCTCTTCCTCCCGCCACCCCCCGCCCCCCATATCGGAGCCCCCCCCCCCCCCAAACACACACACATACGTTCAATTCAAAGTTATGTCGACGGCGAGACGATCATTACCTGGCTACTCTGATACCTACTGGGTGTAGTGTTATTAAGGGGAGTTTGCAGGCAAAAAAAGTAAAAATTTTTGACACTTTACACAACAAGCTCTACAATATTCTTCACTCTTCCCGAACAAAATGGTTAAAAAACCTATCTTTGTGTGAAGTTTAGAAGTATTTTATTGTTATAAAAGTACTCATTTTTAATTTTGTTACACTACTTGCGTATCTCCGAAACTACTTAATTTCGGACATGCATCTCTTTATATGCCATTTTGAAGCCTATAATGTCCCTAAGAAAACATGGAAACAGATCAGTCTCAGCAGTATTACGCAATGGCCATCAGGAATAACGGAAGTTCTGCAAAAACAGACATAATGTCTGATGGGAAAGCAGCAATCAGTGATTGTATAATGTTACTTATAATCCGTCTTGATTGCAAAATGTTTTTATTCATATGACCGGTTTCGGTTCATTCAGAACCATCTTCAGATCTGATATTTCAGTTACAGGAGTAACCCGTCCACATCCAGCAACTTTCACAGCATGTGAATCCGTCTTGATTGCAAAATGTTTTTATTCATGTGACCGGTTTCGGTTCATTCAGAACCATCTTCAGATCTGATATTTCAGTTACAGGAGTAACTCGTCCAAATCCAGCAACGTTCACAGCATGTGAAAGCTCCTGGATTTGGACCCTGTAACTGAAATATAAGATCTGAAGATGGTTCTGAATGAACCGAAACCGGTCACATGAATAAAAACATTTTGCAATCAAAACGGATTATAAGTAACAAAAACGGAAGTGATTTAGATTGTATGAAGTAAGCAGTATTGGCTTCATGAGTTCACAAACTCTCAACTGACAAAAAACTGAAACGTTCACATTGTCCACCTGGACGTGAATCGTAATGTAAATTCTGGAAGGAAATTTATTATGAACACAAGAACTCTAGTCCTACAGCTGTTAAGGAAGCCACCAAGCGAATTTATAGGAACCTAGGTCATCCAGACCTCCTCCGAAAGTGTGTTCATGGGCAGACTCAGAATCCCAATGAGTCTTTCAATAATGTCACCCCGATAAGAGAGCTCAAATACTGGATGATCAAAAAGTCGGTATAAATTTGAAAACTTAATAAACCACGGGGTAATGTAGATAGAGAGGTAAAAATTGACACACATGTTTGGAATGACATGGGATTTTATTAGAAGAACAACAACAAAAAAAAAAACCTCATATTGCTAGACGCGTGAAAGATCTCTTCCACGCGTCGTTTGGTGATGATCGTGTGCTCAGCCGCCACTTTCGTCATGCTTGCCCTCCCAGGTCCCCAGACCTCAGTCCGTGCTGTTAATGGCTTTGGGGTTACCTGAAGTCGCAAGCGTATCAAGATCGACAGACATCTCTAGGGATGCTGAAAGACAACCACCGACGCCAATGCCTCACCATAACTCCGGACATGTTTTACAGTGCTGTTCACAACATTATTCCTCGACTACAGCTATTGGTGAGGAATAATGGTGAACACAGTGAGCATTTCCTGTAAAGAACATCATCTTTGCTTTGTCTTACTTTGTTATGCTAATTATTGCTATTGTGATCAGATGAAGCGCCATCTTTCGGACATTTTTGAACGTTTGTATTTTTTTGGTTCTAACAAAACCCCATGCCATTCCAAGCATGTGTGTCAATTTGTACCTCTCTATCTACATTATTCCGTGATTTATTTAGTTTTCAAATTTATACTGACTTTTTGATCACCCGATGTATGTTTGCTGTTAGGCAGACCGAAATGGGGAGTTATTAGTGCTGTATTAACGTTTAATAACGTTAATAGGGGATATATTGGGAGAATAAGAGTTCTAGCCATCGTATCATCACCCCAGGCTGTCATACTTTAAAAACGTTGGAATTATTAGACAAGTTGAAAACTGCCGAGGTGCCATCAAAGAATCAAGGTCAACGTCAAAGGAGAAGCTTCAGCGAAGGTGAGAGGCAAATAAGATGATGCTGTCTATGCAGTTGGGTGCTTTTGAGTGTTAATATAAAAACAAATGAATTTTTATCGTTTTAAACTTTAAACGTGATTTTATCGAAATGACATTTTCTAGAATTTATGTAACTATATATCAAAAACTGCTTGTAATAGTTACACGAAACTTTATGATCTATTTTATTAAAACTTATTGTACCTACTGAAGCACAATCATGTTAATGATTTGAGTAGGTACGAATCTAGGGGCTTACATGTACAAATATTCACCATAAAAATGACAAAAGTTTGGAAAAAGTATATCTCAAATCTTTGGTATCGTATCTTTTAATTATGCTTCAGTAGACATGAATAAAAAGGATAAAATATCGGTAAAATTTTTAGACGCATATTTTAATTGGTTTCAGAGATAAAGGTAGAGAAACTTGGCTTATTTAATATCGACCGCATAGGACCTGCAAACGCCCTTAACAGCGAAAATTTAAAAGTTGCCTGTTAGCTACTATAATTATAAACTTCAGTTTCTCACTGTTTTACGCATGTGTTAAGTTCCGAGAAATTTTAGTATGATAGCCTTGGCTCACTGGTCTCAGCTATGCTAGTTTTTCTTACCTGCGTTCGCTGTGGTGGGCGTTGGTTCGACCAAAATGTTTTACGTGCAGTGCATTCATTCAGTCAGCGTAAGATTCCTAGCAGTGTTTTTCGTAGGATTCTTATAGGTTCCAGAAGATCAGTTCCTATCGAGATCTTCGGAGCAAATGCTGTACAGAGTTCCATGCAATGTTTTCTATTGTTCATTACTTTCAGGATCTTTTGTAGAAAATTATGAGCCAAGCATGCTCACTGCTCACATTTTGTGTATGAGGGAAAAATATTGAACTTTACCAAGGTCGAATCACAGTTCTTTTGTTAGGAAGCCACATAATTAGAGTGAACGAAACATTTTCATGCTAAATTTAACCGCTGTGCGAAGTAAGTGATTCTTGTGTTAAATTGTTCATAAAAGAGTCAGACTGCATTATAATAGCACTTTCATAGGTCAATGTTCACTTATACAAAGTGAATTTTAACTAGGGCAATTTACTGTACGCACTCAGGTCGATTAACTCGTAGGCCAGTTACAAACTGAACTGGTTAAAGTATTTAACAAAAGAAAACACATCAGGTAACATGGGCTCCCGAATGAGAGACCTGCGAAAAACTGCGTAGGTGTGGTTACAAGCCGCCTGTGATTTCACTGTGAGGCACTGACCTATTTAGTGCAGAAGTATTTGAAATGCAAACTTTACGATTAAGACACAAAGGAATTACGAAGACTGGCGGCGACAGGGCATTGGTTGAAATCAGTGGTAAAATTGAAACTTCTTGCCGGATCGGGATTCGAACCGAGTTCTCCTGCTTACTAGGTAGTTGCTCTGACCACTGTGCCATCCGGATACAGTGGTCATTGCGGCTGCATGGGTATCGGTGAAATGCCGCAAGTAATAAAGATAATAGGCAAGGGGCACTACATTTGTTGTGTGTGAACGAGTTGAGAATTTGAGTCTGACAGGAGATGTGCTAGGGTAGCCCGTGCACCTGAAATGACCACTGTATGTGGATGGCTCAGTGGTTAGAGCCTCTATCTAGTAGGCAGGAGACCCGGGTTCGAATCTCGGGCCGGCATAAATCTTCAACTTTCCCGATTGATTTCAATCAACGCCTGCTTGCAGGCAACGTTTCCAATTCCTTCGTGTTTTAAGTCGCAGTGTCTCCTCAGTCAAAAAATTGAGTCTGTTCTTTCTGACATGTCCAGAAAATAGACACCACACGCACACACGCGCGCGCGCACATACACACACGCACACACACACAAACACACACACACACACACACATACACACACACACACACACATATATATATATATATATATATATATATATATATATATATATATATATATATATATATACTCCTCGAAATTGAAATAAGAACACCGTGAATTCATTGTCCCAGGAAGGGGAAACTTTATTGACACATTCCTGGGGTCAGATACATCACATGATCACACTGACAGAACCACAGGCACATAGACACAGGCAACAGAGCATGTACAATGTCGGCACTAGTACAGTGTATATCCACCTTTCGCAGCAATGCAGGCTGCTATTCTCCCATGGAGACGATCGTAGAGATGCTGGATGTAGTCCTGTGGAACGGCTTACCATGCCATTTCCACCTGGCGCCTCAGTTGGACCAGCGTTCGTGCTGGACGTGCAGACCGCGTGAGACGACGCTTCATCCAGTCCCAAACATGCTCAATTGGGGGACAGATCCGGAGATCTTGCTGGCCAGGGTAGTTGACTTACACCTTCTAGAGCACGTTGGGTGGTACGGGATACATGCGGACGTGCATTGTCCTGTTGGAACAGCAAGTTCCCTTGCCGGTCTAGGAATGGTAGAACGATGGGTTCGATGACGGTTTGGATGTACCGTGCACTATTCAGTGTCCCCTCGACGATCACCAGTGGTGTACGGCCAGTGTAGGAGATCGCTCCCCACACCATGATGCCGGGTGTTGGCCCTGTGTGCCTCAGTAGTATGCAGTCCTGATTGTGGCGCTCACCTGCACGGCGCCAAACACGCATACGACCATCATTGGCACCAAGGCAGAAGCGACTCTCATCGCTGAAGTCGACACGTCTCCATTCGTCCCTCCATTCACGCCTGTCGCGACACCGCTGGAGGCGGGCTGCACGATGTTGGGGCGTGAGCGGAAGACGGCCTAACGGTGTGCGGGACCGTAGCCCAGCTTCATGGAGACGGTTGCGAATGGTCCTCGCCGATACCCCAGGAGCAACAGAGTCCCTAATTTGCTGGGAAGTGGCGGTGCGGTCCCATACGGCACTGCGTAGGATCCTACGGTCTTGGCGTGCATCCGTGCGTCGCTGCGGTCCGGTCCCAGGTCGACGGGCACGTGCACCTTCCGCCGACCACTGGCGACAACATCGATGTACTGTGGAGACCTCACGCCCCACGTGTTGAGCAATTCGGCGGTACGTCCACCCGGCCTCCCGCATGCCCACTATACGCCCTCGCTCAAAGCCCGTCAACTGCACATACGGTTCACGTCCACGCTGTCGCGGCATGCTACCAGTGTTAAAGACTGCGATGGAGCTCCGTATGCCACGGCAAACTGGCTGACACTGACGGCGGCGGTGCACAAATGCTGCGCAGCTAGCGCCATTCGACGGCCAACACCGCGGTTCCTGGTGTGTCCGCTGTGCCGTGCGTGTGATCATTGCTTGTACAGCCCTCTCGCAGTGTCCGGAGCAAGTATGGTGGGTCTGACACACCGGTGTCAATGTTTTCTTTTTTCCATTTCCAGGAATATATATATATATATATATATATATATAATTTCGATTATTCCGGTTCAGTTACGGACAAATCGTACCAATAGCTCCTGGTTGGCGTATGTGGTACTTGCTTGATGGACCTCCGAAACATTTTGCTGCCAATGGAAGGCGACATGTAACGCGTCAAAATTTTCCACAATGGATAGATTAAGCAGAGCCTTTACTTTTGCCTCCGGATCACTTCCCCTTAAAGCTCTGCATTGTTCTGAAGTTATGCCAAAACGGAAGTACATAGCGCTCTTAATGATAATGTTGACGAATGAGGAACTGGGGAAGCAGAATTTTGAGTTCTATGAGATGTGGAGAACATGGGGTGGGGAGGGTAATTGAAAGAATTTGCAACTCAGTGCAGAGATGAACGCGGTATTGCATTTGAACTTGAAGACGCCACGTGGAATGCGTCCTCCAACAGGTACAGTGCAAGTGAGCAGTACGTTGTAAAATGTTACGTGCTAAAATAGTATTTAAGCAGAGCATGGCTGAAATTCGAACCCAATTAGAGCATTACTTAATCAAAAACTAACATTTCAAACACATTTGTGCCAACTAGGAAAATAATTCTTACTGAAGTAAGAGAAAGCTCATAAACGTTAATTCGTAATTAACTCGCACATGGCTAGAGTGTGGATCCATGTTTACTCAGAAGTCTTTGTTTCTGTTACCATATACTTTGACCGGTGTCAGTTTTCGCTCTTAATTATGATACATAAGTAAATCTGCATCTACATCTGCACTCTAGAATCTACTGTTAAATGCGTGAGTGGTGCTACTTCCCATTGTACCAAATATTATTCTTAGTGTCCCATTAGCGTATGGAGAGTGGAAAGAACTATTCCTTGTGTGTGAGGTAGCCGCTGAGGCAATGACGTACGCCTGTAGATGCGAATGAACCGCGTGAGACTGGCCGATAGTCAGAAAGCTCCCCACGGACTCATAGGCACGTAATGAAAAGGGCGTTGTCGGATGACCAATGGATAACTGACAGGACAGGGGTGTTCCACAGAAGATAACAAACACCGTGTTCATCCATGTTCATCTAGCTACGAAATGAAACAGTGGCCCATGTTCATACCCATTTACTACGAAGTTACCTGCTGGCATTCATGAATTACAAACTGTTACAGGTTTTTTTCGATCACCAATAATGCAGAGAATAAGATAATTAACAGTTATTGGCATACAACTGTAATAATCTAGCACGTGAATATTCCGACACATATTGTGGTTGGACGGGACCAAACCGTAATGTACACGTAAATCATGGGAAGATAAATCCACAGTGGTCCGAATTCGCCCAAAGTACGAGAAACTACTCATGCGTCTGATATTGCTGACTGGGTCACGGATGAGTGAACTATCACCTGAAACGACGCATGGAGCATAGTGGGCACTGTGATCTGCCACAGACTGTGACCCATCAGCTCTAATGGGTCCCCGGACAAAGTCACCAGACAAAGTGCTCTCCTCCATATCTCGTATAGCGCATTGTCTAGCGACTAATGATCCTTCTCCACTCTACCAGTCCATCAGTTCTTGCGCATCAATGACGTGCCGACATTAAGTCGTCGAGAATTGCGGCGACTTGAATTCCAGCGGCGCCTCGTCGGGACTTGCTGCGGCGCGGTCGGTGCGAGTGTGGCACCGTCTGCTGGCAGTCGATCCTCTGCCGGCCACATGGCGACTTCTCCTGTGATCCAGCTGTCCGTCTGCGAGGGTCGATTAGTCGGCTCGCCTTCCTGCAGCGCGCCGTTCGCCGCACCGTCGCGTTAACATTTTGGTCGGTACATGCGTCCGTGCCGCTGCCATTGATCTTCGTATTTTTGCAAGTGGTTAAGAAAGACATTCCTGCTGGCAGTGGAACCTGCTGAGCGCTGCTGAAAGACTTGGCTGATGTAATTTAGCTGGAGCTGGGTCTCGTTGTTGTACCGATGCTATTTGATGCAAGCACATTTGTTCTTTTGGTAAACAGACAGGTAGTGTGGCTGCCTTGCACATAGAACTTTTGTGGCAGTCTTGTGCATGAATGGAGTGTAAAAATTTTTCGTGATTTAAGCTGGTTCATTCTCAAAATCATTTATCTGTGTACTACACTACTGGCCATTAAAATTGCTACGCCACGAAGATGACGTGCTACAGACGCGAAATTTAACCGACAGGAAGCAGATGCTGTGATATTCAAATGATTAGGTATTCAGAGCATTCACACAAGGTTGGCGCCGGTTGCGGCACCTACAACGTGCTGACATGAGGAAAGTTTCCAACCGATTTCTCATACACAAACAGCAGTTGACGGGCGTTTCGTGGTGAAACGTTGCTGTAATTCCTCGTGCAAGGAGTACAAATGCGTACCATCACGTTTCCGACTACGATAAATGTTGGATTATACCCTATCGCGATTGCGGTTTATCGTATGGCGACATTGCTGCTCGCGTTGGTCGAGATCCATTGACTGTTAGCAGAATATGGAATCGGTGGGTTCAGGAGGGTAATACGGAACGCCGTGCTGGATCCTAACGGCCTCGTATCACTAGCAGTCGAGATGACAGGCATCTTATCCCCATGGCTGTAACGGATCGTACAGCCACGTCTCGATCCCTGAGTCAACAGATGGGGACGTTTGCAAGACAACAACCATCTGCACGAACAGTTCGACAACGTGTGCAGCAGCATAGACTATCAGCTCGGAGACCATGGCTGCGGTTACCCTTCACGCTGCATCACAGACAGGAGCTATGGTGTACTCAACGACGAACCTGGGTGCCCGAATGGCAAAACGTCATTTTTTCGGATGAATCCAGGTTCGGTTTACAGCATCATGATGGTCGCATCCGTGTTTGGCGAGATCGCGGTGAACGCACATTGGAAGCGTGTATTCGTCATCGCCGTACTGGCGTATCACCCGGCCTGATGGTATAGGGTGCCATTGGTTACACGTTTCAGTCACCTTTTGTTCGCATTGACGGCACTTTGAACAGCTGTCGTTACATTTCATATGTGTTACGACCCGTGGCTTTACCCTTCATTCGATCCCTGCGAAACCGTACATTTCAGCAGGATAATGCACGACCGCATGCTGCAGGTCCTGTACGGGCCTTTCTGGATACAGAAATTGTTCGACTGCTGTCCTGGCCAGCACATTCTCCAGATCCCTCACCAACTGAAAACGTCTTGTCAATGGTGGCCGAGCAACTCGCTCGTCACAATACTCCAGTCACTACTCTTGATGAACTGTGGTATGGTGTTGAAGCTGTATGGGAAGCTGTACCTGTACACGCCATCCAAGCTCTGTTTGACTGAATGCCCAGGCGTATCAAGGCCGTTATTACGGTCAGAGATGGTTGTTCTGGGATCTTATTTCTCAGGATCTATGCACCCAAATTGCGTGAAAATGTAATCACATGTCAGTTCTAGTATAACGTATTTGTCCAATGAATACCCGTTTATCATCTGCATTTCTTCTTGGTGTAGCAATTTTAACGGCCAGTAGTGTAGTTGGGGCATCCAGCTCGTTCAGTTATACGTTCAACTGGCCAAAGTGATTGGAACCAACTGTTTGAAATTGTGTGTCATTATTAGTATCATTATCGTTTATAGTGTCCAAGATTACATTAACGATTTCACTTACTAATGATGTTGCGATTTAAAAATGTTTGCTGTATTTACAATTGTAATAAATTGTTGTTCAGTAGAATGTCACGCGCCCTTCCTCCCAGCCTTTCCAATCGTCAGTTCTGTTATGCTTTGGTGCAATGTACGTTTTTGGCATCGAGGAGCACTGTCGATATTTCCTCTAAGGGTTGGCGATGGAGCAGCGCTTGAAGGGGATATGCGTGTTGTTTACGTAGGCAACGTCTCTGCAAAATGCTGACCAGTGATATTTTTGTTAGCAAGACAAGTATCTCCCTCCTTACATAACCTTTATAACGTTAACAAATTGTTACACATCCAAGCAAGCAGTTGTTAAACAATTTTGAGTTACTTTCCCACTCCTGAGCTAAACATGTTACGTCCGCCTCCGCGTCCGCACTTCTCAAGAACTGGGACCTTGACTTCACCAATTATACACTTTCTTAGATTAGCCGATGTGGAGAACTCTTACAACATTTTAGCCTAGTATTATGCATCCCACGAAAAAGCAGACATTAAGTCAGCCCTTAACTTTGGAATGAGAGAAAAATTTCTGTTCACAATGCAGCAGAGACACTTCTCACAGAGTATTGAAATCCTTATCTATCACTCACTGCCCCTCATATAGCGTTCCCACACGGCCTCTTTTTGTCACAAAACAAGGTAACTTCGAAGTAATTTTTGGCCACATGGCTCTACTTGTAAAAACTGAGACGCCCTATGATTGCAGTTGTTCACCAACTGTCAAAGTAGGCCTGTACCGTACAGCGCACAGCCCTGGTTGACCAAGTTCAGCACGAATAAGTATTCTTATGGATGTTCCTACTATTCCTGCTCATGCTCCAAATAGGAAGTATAAAGTACCAACTTCCTTATGGTTTGTTGAAAATAATCATGTTCTGCCATAGAGTTTGAGTTATGTACATCGCCTGGAGTTCATTCGAGGTCGGCTGCACCCCTTGTTCGATACAGTATCCAGTTGGGCTCCAGTTCCAAATAGGACAATATTTGATACAGTGGCAACTCGTAACCACACTCTCGCAATTGTTTTGCGAATGGCTTGTTTGCCACCCGTTTGCTCGAACTTTTACCTTTATTATATCACGCTTCCACCAGTGTTAGTTAAAGCTACTTATTACGATATAAATTGTACACAAATTTTACGCTTTGGTGTCCTCTCATCTTGGTTCCCCAAGCCGTCTATTTTGTCGCTTTGGCCTTAAACAAGCCATTTACAGCACCGAGCTGTCTAGACTTCGTGTTGTTGACTGATGCTTCCTTCAGCTGTGTAAGTGTCAACTACCGCACTATTCGTGTCTGAAGTGATGAAAATCTGTCTCAGATTACCATCAGCAATTCCTCATTAACGTGCGAACTGTCTTTTAATAAGATAAACTAAGAAAACCGTATGTTCTGCCATATGCCATAGAGTTTGAGTTATGTACATCGCCTGGAGTTCATTCGAGGTCGGCTGCACCTCTTGTTCGATACAGCAAGTGATTTCAAAATGACAGTGCATCAACCCACTTCAGTATTAATGTCCGAGTGAATTTGCACAAGAGATACCTTCATCGTTTTTGTCGTATGATGTTCGTGTGGTCGTTGGTTCTTGAAACCCCTGTAGAAACAAGTGGGGCTGTCCGTTTTGATACTAGATGCCTGTGCCTTCAACAGACAACAGACTGGCACTGGTCACATTGTTGTTGCTGTAAGATGTTTGTGTCAATTATAAAGCAAATATTCATATCAGACCATTAGTTCCTTATCTGAGAGTTCTCAGCCTAGGACCTATTTGTATTATATTAACACTAACCATTTAGGACACACATTCTTTCCAAAGTGCAGAGTTTTAATTTTGAGTCGTTAAATATGCTATTGATGCACTTAAAAGAAAAATTATTCGTTGTTGATTGGAAGAAGTCAGGGAGCCCTCAGCAGACGTATCCAAAACGTTTCCATCATCCACTCTGTTCCATCTGTCTTTCGCGAAGCCAGTATTCGGTGGTTCAGTGGTTCAGTGCGCTCAGCTGTCAGAAGCAACGATGGGTACACTGCTCGACATGTGGAACAAGTTATCGGCTGTGCACAATGAAAGATTCGTATAGGTTAACGACTGATAATTACAAACCAAAATGAAATACATTGTCTTCGGTAACAGATCGACATACATCATTCATGGCCAGCTGAGAATGGAAGATATAAAAATGAAACATAGCAGGATATTTCCAATGAAGGAATTCATCGTCCAAATGTCTCAAAGTCTTTTGACGGGCTATGAATTCACAGGAAGGTAATTTTACAGAATATACTTTCTCATAGTAGTCGCTGAGTTCATCCCACAGACATGTCTAATATTGCTTTCTACAGTTCCGCCCTATAGCGTGAACTATGGGCTGTAACATCAAAGGTGTTTTGCAACCGCATTTTCCACAGGAGTCGATCTAAGTGCCTGTGAGATATCACCTATGTTTTCAAAAAGTCAGTCATCAATTTTGTCAGTAATGGAGCTACGTTGACACAGAGGTGAAGCATTGACAGCGTAGAAGCTGGCGCTCCTTGGAAAATGCAGGTGGTGACTTAACACATGATGACTTTCTCAGATCCAAAACCGTCATTCGAAACAACAATACAAAGTGAATGCTTCGAATGACGCTTCTCGGAGTCAAACAGTGGAGGTTCCATATCCAGATTCCAGTAAAACTTGATAACATGTGCAATGCACCGTATTCGGCCAAGGTCTTAAGGGAGAAAATACAGATTATTTTTATGTACCGCAACCAATCAGAATGGCTGAACGATACTGGCCTTATAACAGATTTTAACTTTAATTATTTTGTAACGAATTTCGAGGCACTGGTACTCATCTTGAGGAGTCAACGCATACATATCCGTCTTTTCACGTTATTAAGACTGTTAACTACAATAAGGCTACTTTGTTGCCTTTCGAGCGTCTTCTGTACGTTCAGCTCGTACGTATCCTGCCCTTACTTCCACTGCCTACCAATAATTTTGTAATCTGTCTGACGCTTGCACCATGTGTTTAACGTGCTTAACGTGAGGTTACCAGAGCGTAGGGCACTCACGCATAACCTCTCAATGTCAAAAGCGGTTCCTTCACATAGCACATATTTAGGGGCCTATGTTTTTGGGGGACCTTCAGCCATCCACTACCCAGTTTTTCGGGGTAAACTGTTTGCAATACTGTATTAAAAATAACTACATGAGCGCGATTGTTTAAAGCACTGAAAATAAAAGCTCATTTACGTGAAATTGCATTTTCGAACGTTTCAAAAATACGTTGCTCCATTTCCACTTCATTAATTCACATACTGCAAACGAGCACAGGAGACTTACTTTCATCTCCTGTTCCGTTCTGACCAGTTACATAATACACTATTGTGACAGGAACTGATAACTGATAACAAAGCACCTCTCAAATTCGTTTGTTTAGGTAACCGTACATCAAACAACATAAGCTGCTAAGCGAAACAGTCGGGCAACAGAATCTGACAACTGTTTGTTTGAATTAGTGTTTGCAGTAATCTAGCTCATTCAGTGACATTTTTGTGCTATGCTACGTTTTCCTACCATGCTTAAACGCTTTCTTCAAAGTCCTTATGTGTGTTCAGTGTTTAACCCATTCAGATACGCCCGCGTACAGCTGAATACCGCTGTGTTATGTTTCCAACTTTAACCGCTAAGCACAACGCAGATCAAAGTTTCCCTTCCCGTGTGTCACAACAATTTTTCGTGTGGCACAAGCCCGACGAATATATCGCGAAAAGGGAAATTATTCTCTCCAATAGTCGTATATTTTATAAGCCCATAATACGGTGCATTCAGTTTTCAACTTGAGCTTTAATAATTTCTAATAAATCCGAGACCACTGCACAAGTCAGCGTCTGCGATGTTGGGCTACTGTCAGTTCGTCTTGTCGGTAATTCGAGCAACAGAAAACACCTGAAATAGTGGTTACCCTACTGCTCCCACTTGGTGAAAATAATAGGAATATCGTGGTCATTTGGTATATTTCATTGTAAACACTTACTGTTTAAACTTCCAAAAATATTTTACCGCCGAGAGAGAGATATGGTTCGTAAAAGCTTTTCTTAGTTGTGGCTATCCTAGACCAGCTTCTAGTAGTGTGAGCGAGTATTTTGGATACCTTCAGCATCAGCACCTACAGCGGACAGACTATATGAAAAAAAACGTAAATTCTTTACAAACTACGGTGTGCATACACTTGATTGAATGTGTAAACATCACTTCAGATATTCGGATTTAGGTTATGAAATGTTCGCTAGGCCCGCCATCATTGGCATGATGTGGCGTAGACGAATATCAAAGTGCCGGAACATCGACTCTGTCGATGATCTCCTGAATGGCTGTTTTCAGCTCAGCAACGGTTTTGGGGTTACTGCTGTACACTTTCTCTTTAATATAGCCCTTCGAAAAAGGATCGCGTGTGCTCAGATCTGGAGAATATGGCGGGCAATCGAGTCCCATGCCAGTGGCCTCTTGGTACCCCAGAGCCAGAATGCGGTCCTCAATCACTTCAGGTCATCAAACACCATTCTGCTTCGATGGGGTCGAGCTCAGTCTCGGTTGAACCACATCTGGTCTAAATCAGAGCCACTTTCGATAATGGGGATGGGATCATCTACCAAAACCTTCACGTACTGATCGGTAGTTACTGTGCCGTCAAAGAATGTCGCACCGATTATTCCGTGACTGGACACTGCACACCAAACAGTCACCCGTTGAGGGTGAAGAGACTTCTCGATCACGAAATGCGGAATATCAGTCCCCCAAATGCGCCAATTTTTGCTTATTGACAAACCCATGAAAATGAAAGTGGGCTTCGTCGCTAAACCAAGCCATGCAGCGCCTGCGGCCAGCAGTGAATTCTGAACGTCCTAACGCAAACCGTTCAGAAGTTATGGCGATTTTATTTCACGTAGTTCAATAATTGTCGCCCTATATATATATATATATATATATATATATATATATATATCTGCACCTGTATTCCCTAAGCTGCATCACGCTGTGTAAGGGATGGTACTTTGTGAATGGCTGTCTCCCCCCCTCCCACTCCAGCCCCTTTCGTTCTACCAGTCGAGAATAGTTCGCGTGAAGAACGATTGCCGGTAAGCCCCTGTGTGGGCACTCTGATTTTATGTTCATGACTTTTTCGCGAGATATACGTACGAGGAAGTAATACATTGACCGACACTTCCAGGAACGTACGCTCTGTGAACTTTAACAGTAAAACATAGCAAGACGCAGAGCATCTCTCTAGCAGAGTCTGCCAGTAGATTTGATCGACCATGTTCGTAACGCTCTCGAGTGTACTAAATGAACCTGCAACGAAATGCGCTACTCGTGTTCTGTATTTTCTCTATCAAGCCTGTCTGGCGAGGATCTCAGACTGACAAGGGATAGTCAATTTTACGAATTTGCAGCATGCTGTGTGTGAGATATAGTTCTGCAACTTGTATTATAATTGAAATAAATGGTTGTAGCCTCGTCACAAGCTGAATTGAGAAGTATCTATTTTTTTATTTCTTGATGGTTACTTGTTTCGGACACCTGCGCCCACTTTCAAACCATCCGTGCTGAAACTTTAACAAATACAGCGATAGTCCGTGTTCAGAAACCTCCCCTGCTGTAATCAAAGCCGGGACTGCTACGGTCGCAGGTTCGAATCCTGCCTCGGGCATGGGTGTGTGTGATGTCCTTAGGTTAGTTAGGTTTAAGTAGTTCTAAGTTCTAGGGGACTTATGACCTAAGATGTTGAGTTCCATAGTGCTCAGAGCCATTTTTTTGTAATCAAAGCGGTATATGGGCGAATTAACGACAACAAGTTACAACACACTGGGCGGATATTAGAGAACTCTAAAGATATTAGAGACTCTAAAGAGTCACACTTACAGCACGGATGGTTTGAGAATGGACACAGATATCCGAAATTAGTCAACATCAAGAAATGAAAAGAAGGTACTTTTCTATGCAAGTTATGACGAATCTACAATCATTTATTTCAATAGTCAAGTATTTGCCGAACGAGTGTCTTGTAAGTTACCTCCTTTCTTGATGGAATACGTTTAGTGAGGACTCTTCCATTGAATCTCAGTCTGGCATCTACCTGAACCGCGATTAATTTGTTCCACTGCTAACCGCTCAGTACGCAGCTCCCAGCTATTCTATGAAAGTATTTTTTTCCAACGGTTTTTCTGCAATCGACTTAGACCTAAAGGATGACAGCTGCCATCATCCGGTACAGAAGAATGGGGTGCTGAGAACACTTTTTCACCGTGCCAACATACTGTTCGACTCAGACAGCTTAGCAGGAGAGTTAGAACATTTACAGCAAGTGTTCGCAGACAACGGATACTCAACAAGGAACATCCGCAAAGCGCTATATCCCTCCAGACGACCTGATACTGAGGGAGAAGAACAAGAAGAAGATACCAGGAGGGTAGCCTACCTACAGTATGCAGGATCTTTATCTGCTAATATCAGCAGAATACTGAAAAATCACAATATCAAGAGTGTGTTCTGCCCACCAAACAAGATCATGGCGGTTCTTGGAACGGTTTCCGTTTCGAGCTGATTTTGATTAACAATAACAGTTTTTTCTTCTTATCATGAATTGTGAAGAAGTGAATGGAGATTGAGTGTGAAGAAGGAATCTTAAAACAGTAAATAAATACACAGGATAACTCAGCTGCCTCAAATGTTAGGTTTTATGTAACCCACAACGCCTCCAAACACAACACCAGGCTGTCATATTCTCTCGCCCTCTATGGACAACCTTTTAGCTCTAAAGAAACAACGAGTAGGATCTTTTTGTGGAAATGTAATGAAGTAAACCTCCGCGTCTAGCGGAAACGTTCTCAGTTAAAATTCAACTACATTAAATTTCCTACAAAAAGGACTATTCAGTTTTCTGCAGGATTAATAATTTACGAGTAGTGAGCGTGAGGGTATGAAAGTTGAAAATTTTGTGCGTGGTATTTGAAGGCATTTCTGGTTGCATAAAACCAACAGGTAGGAGCAACTGAATCAACGTGCGTACGTGCATGTGTACGATATCGTGCAGTGGTGAAGTCTATTGCTTGCACTAAATGGAAGACATTTAGCAACTGAGTCAATATTTACGTAGGGAAAAATGCTTTTATTTCATTCCTTCCGACACGGAAATATGTTGTTATTTAAAGTTTATTTGTCTTTCTTCAAACTCATAATCAGGCAGGGTACTGAAATTATTTAAGGTCTTATGATCAGTCGAGCAGGAGAAGAACCTAATTAATGAAGGGAGACAACAACTGTTACTGGGCACTATTTGTCTCAGACAATCACAAAGAGCATGGAATTACGTTGTGGAGACGATGAATTGATTGCACGAACTGATTAACGAGAAAGCTGGGTTTTCATCCACGAAGGACGCACTCTAAAAACTGAAACGTTTTGAGTAATAACTTAATTTAAGTGATAATAATTGTTTATTACGCTTAGGTAAAATAATTTCTTCGACGAAAACGATGTAATGATGTAATATAAAAATAATGCAACACATGTCTGTACACATAAATTATGAAATGAGAATTAGAGACACAATTTAAACGCTGTCCCGAATGTGACACGCCGGATGATTTGCCGAGCTCTCACAACCGAGATAGCCGTGTGGTGGGATCTCTAACACAAATCTACAAACTATTATCTTTTAATCATCATTCTTAAACGCAAAATTTTTGTTATTTAAGAAAATTTTTGCGAATTTATATTATGTCATAAAGTGATAGTATGTCATAACGTCTTTCCGTCTTCCTGAATTTCACCTGTTCATTTTTTAATTACTTTTAAGCCTATAAGTATTCAAAACTTAAAAATTTTTAATCCCTAATACTAATAAGAAATATCAAATAAGTTCCACATTCTGTGAGTGTAAAACTTCATGTTATGAAAATACGACATGTCTTAGTAACTAGGTGGCAAGTCATTTAAAGATGGTAGCAGCAAATAAATAAATACTCTCAATATGTTTAGTAAAGTATTCAGTAGTGTACTCATATCTTGGCGAGGTAAAGTGTGATAGAAGATAGAATGAAGAGAACTTAATCACCACTATCTGATTTGAAAGATTGTCCTAGGAATTTCGTTAGTCTACATTTCCTACACGTCGCAAATCGCTTCACGAAATATACAGCATTTGCTTAGACGATAACTTGCTGAAAATAAAGAAGTGTATAATATTTAAACAAATAACTGTAGTACGTGAAAGCTAACTGAACATTAGACTCTCAACAGGTTTTTGTTGTGGTTACTTATCGGAAGGTTGTTGGGTCAGTAAAGATGCTGAATGTTAGTTAGACTGTGCAGTTTCAGTGAACCAAATAGTAAATTAAACTGTAATACATTGACCTTTTTAACGAAAATGTGTGCTCTAAAAGTATACCGCTATGTAGTAATTACTTGATGGAAATGTTTTTGACATTTTAGTTAGTAACCTAGACCCGAACTGTAACACGAACATGCAGCAGATTAACAGATAATAGCTGTTAAGGGTTACGCCCTGTCAGTTAATCCTTAGAAAATTTCCTGGATCATTTAAATTGTCCGTCGGCCTAGAGCACGGAACAAATCTGTAGATATTAACCAGGTATTTGAGGCACCAAGATAGCGCGCCACCGTAACAGTAAGAAACACAAGCGCCACAGCTTAGAATTTCTGTCAGAAAATATAATGAGAACAATTGCACTTACCAAAGACGACCATCTTCTTGTTCATGAAGTCCTCATCCTTGAAGGTGGACACGGAGCAGCGGTAGTCGCCGGTGAGGTCTGTGGTGGGGTTGGAGATGCTGAGGGCGCGGTGCTTGGTGTACTTGTTGTCCGACGCCAGGTAGTCGAGGTTGAGCCGCCCTTTGAGGGCGCCCAGGTCCTGCGGCTTCTGGTCGGGGATCCACTGGTACACGGCCTCCGGACTGTTGTTGAAGAACCACTTGACCACCAGGCCCGAGTTGTTGTCCTGGTCCTCCGGCTTGAGCGAGTACTCGCAGTCGAGCACCGCCGACGACGAACCGTTCCGGACTGCGGCCGGCACCTTCAGGTCGGTTATCTGCACCCCCGCTGCGCCTGCACAGATAAAGCAAGGGGGTTCAGCTGCAGTGATGGGCGGGCGCCGAAACAGTTACATGACAAGTGGCAGACAGCTGTGCAGAATACGATGTCTAATTTACACTTAGGTGACAAAAGTTTGGGATAGCAATACGCACATATACAGATGGCGATAGTATCACATAACAAGGTATAAAAATGAGTTGTCATTTGTACACAAGCGATTCATGGAAAACCGTTTTCATAGTGATTATGGGCGTACGACGGGATTCAACAGCCTTTGAACGCGGAAAGGCAGTTGGAGCTAGACGCATGGGACATTCCATTTAGAAAATCGTCAAGGAATGCAAAATTCAGACATCCACAGTGTCAAGAGGGTTCCGAAAATACCAAATTTCAGACATTACCCCTCACCGCGGACACTGCAGTGGCCGACGACGTTCACTTAACGACCGAGAGAAACGGTGTTAGCGTGGAGCTGTCAGTGCTACCAGGCAAGCAGCACCACGTAAAATTACCACGGAAATCAATGTGAGACAAGTGATGAACCTACCCGTTCAAACGGCTCTGAGCACTACGGGACTCAACAGCTGAGGTCATCAGTCCCCTAGAACTTAGAACTACTGAAACCTAACTAACCTAAGAACGACACACACATCCACGCCCGAGGCTGGATTCGAACCTGCGATCGTAGCGGTCGCGCGGTTCCAGACTGAAGCGCCTAGAACCGCTCGGCCACTCCGGCCGGAACCTACCCGTTATGATAGTGCTTGGAAGTTGACGTTAATGGGCTGTGGCAGCAGATGATCGGCGCAAGTGCCGTTGCTAACAGCACGACATCAGCCGCACTGCCTTTCCAGAGCTCGTGACCGTATTAGTTGGATCCCAGACGACTGAAGAACCGTGACTGGTAGGAAGAGTCCCGATTGCAGTTGGTAAGAAAAGATAGTTGGTTTCGATTGTGGTGCAGACACCATGAAGCCATTGCCCCGTCAACAAGCTCTGTGGAAGCTGGTGGTGCCTAAATAATAGTGTGGACTGTGTTAACATGGAATGTCTAGGTCCTCTGGTCCAACTAGAAATGGTTGTTTGCGGCTACTTGGAAACCATCTCCAGCCATTTGTGGACTTGTTTCCGGAATGAGATTTTCACTCTGCAGCGGAGTGTGCGGTGATATAAAAGATCCTAGCAGATTAAAACTGTGTGCCGGACCGAGACTCGAACTCGGGACCTTTGCCTTTCGCGTGCAATTGCTCTAATTTTATTTGTTGTTTCAAAACAATGATAGAATTGGCACTGGGACAGGAATTGTTCGCGACTGGTTAGACGAACATTCTGGACAGTTCGAGAGAAAGATTTTGCCACCTGCATCGCACGACAGGAACCGTATCGAACATTTATGGAACATAACTGAAAGATCAGTTAACGCATACCGTCCTAAGCCGGCAACATTTTCGCAGTCATAGCCGGGTGTAGAGGGACTTCCATCGACTCGTTGAATCCATATCATGCAGAGGTGCAGCACTACACCGGGCAAAAAGAGGTCCGACACCATATTAGGAGGTGTCCCATGACTTTTGTCACCTCAGTATATTACGCTGTAATTTCGAGACGTCTACTCCTGATGATACTTTGAAGAGCCATCACTACTGACGTCAAAAAGTTTTTCTCAGTGTGATTTTTTAAAAATCATGACAGTTGCTAAGCTGTTTCCAAAGATCTGGAGTACGAAACAAGTGCGAAAATCGTTCTTGGATCGAGTATCCGGCCACCCTCTACCACTAACATTGCCAAATGTTATAATGCATACGCCAACTTCGTGAAGATAATAGGAGATAAACGCCAGGAAAAGGAAGAAGAGAACATAACTACTGATA